>NW_020664404.1:14855591-14924903 GCF_002925995.2 Terrapene triunguis
TATGTAATTGTCCCAGGTCACTGGGTGGGGGCTCGAGCCGGTTTTGCCTTGTGTTATTGAAACGGAACCCCTAGATACAGAACCCGGCCCTTGTTGCTGCCAACTAGATGGGCAGAAGGGTTACACAGATGTCCAAGCTGAATGTTTTAATAACTAATGACTCTCTGTGCATCTGAGAGTTGCATCATGGATTGCAAGCTGGGAACAGGCCATTGAGAGTTACAGAGAGCATCATTCTTTTACAGAGGCAGCTTCACTTTTATCAGTAACTATGATGATGGGTAAGGACCAGTCATTGACCTCATCTAGATTAAATATTTTTATTTACCAGAAATCGGTAATAAAAATATTAATAATGTCCTGGCTCTGTGTAGGGTGAGTTCATGTAGCACAAAGATTTTGGTGAGGTTTTGCATTATCTGAGAAGGAAATATCCAACATACAATAATAGGATGAATAAACCTGTGAACTCTGATAGGCCATCTGTCCCGAGTCCTGGCTTTGTGGGGATGGGGGACTGTGAGGAACAAGGCTAAGCCTGAACATGCCTTACTGGGTTTGGCCATAGAGTGGCTATAGTTTATGGTTCATTCTAAATGCCTACAATGCTGTGTTACTGCCAAGTAGTGTTGTCGTTCTTACTTGGGCTGTCAAGCGATTAAAAAAAATAATTGCTATTAATTGCAGTGTTAATAATATCATACCATTTATTTAAATATTTTTGGATGTTTTCTACATTTTCTAATATTGATTTCAATTACAACACAGAATACAAAGTGCTCACTTTATATTTATTTTTGATTACAAGTATTTGCACTGTAAAAAACCAAAAGAAATAGTATTTTTCAATTCCCCTAATACAAGTACTGTAGTGCAATCTCTTTATCATGAAAGTTGAACATACAAATGTAGAATTACGTCCAAAAAAATCTGCATTCAAAAATAAAACAATGTACAATTTTAGTGCCTGCAAGTCCACTCAGTCCTACTTCTTGTTCAGCCAATCGCTCAGACAAACAAGATTGTTTACATTTGCAGGAGATAATGCTGCCTGCTTCTTGTTTACATCACCTGAAAGTGAGAACAGGCATTTTCATGGCACTGTTGTAGCCATCGTCGCAAGATATTTTTGTGCCAGATGCGCTAAAGATTCATATGTCGCTTCATGCTTCAACCGCCATTCCAGGGGACATGTGTCCATGCTGATGACGGGTTTTGCTCGATAACAGTCCAAAGCTGTGTGGACTGACACATGTTCATTTTCATCATCTGAGTCAGATGCCATCAGCAGAAGGTTGATTTTCTTTTTTTGTTTGGGTTCTGTAGTTTCCACATCGGAGTGTTGCTCTTTTAAGACTTCTGAAAGCATGCTCCACGCCTCATCCCTTCTCAGATTTTGGAAGGCACTTCTGATTCTTAAAACTTGGGTCGAATGCTGTAGCTATCTTTAGAAATCTCACATTGGTACTTTCCTTGCGTTCTGTCAAACCAGCAGTGAAAGTGTTCTTAAATTGAACAACGTGTGCTGAGTCATCATCCGAGACTGCTATAACATGAAATACATTAAATATATGGCAGAATGTGGGTAAAACAGAGCAGGGGACATACAGTTTGCCCCCAAGGAGTTCAGTCACAAATTTAATTAATGCATTTGTTTTTTGAATGAGCGTCATCAGCATGGAAGCATGTCCTCTGGAATGGTGGCCAGAGCATGAAGGGGCACATGAATGTTTAGCATATCTGGCACGTAAATACCTTGCAATGCCGGCTACAAAAGTGCCATGCAAATGCCTGTTCTCGCTTTCTGCTGACATTGTTAATAAGAAGAGGTCAGCATTATCTCCTGTAAATGTATACAGACTTGTTTGTCTTAGCGATTGGCTGAACAAGAAGTAGGACTGAGTGGACTTGTAGGCTCTGGAGTTTGACATTGTTTGTTTTTTGAGTGCAGTTATGTAACAAAAAAAAATTGACATTTGTAAGTTGCACTTCCATGACAGAGAGATTGCATTACAGGACTTGTATGAGGTGAATTGAAAAAAACTATTTTGTTTATCATTTTTACAGTGAAATATTTATAATAAAAGTAATATATTATGATTTCAATTACAAAACAGAATACAATATATATGAAAATGTAGAAAAACATCCAAAATATTTAATACATTTCAATTGGTATTCTATTGTTTGCAGTTTTAATTGCACTGTTAATTAATCACAATTAATTTTTTCATAGAGATTGATTTTTTTTTTAGTTAATTGCATGAGTTAACTGTGATTAATCAACAGCTTTAGTTATTACTGTACAAAAAATAGCTTTTGGGATAAAGCCATGACTGTACTGACCCTTGCATCCCCAGAGGGCATGGGGAATGACTGTGGGATCCCAGGTGCCGTAGGAGAATTGTGTGACCCCCGAGAGTAGAGAGTTGACTGTGTAACCCCACGTGCAGAAATGGAGACCTTTCTAGGTAGCCCACACCAGTTTTACAACATATACCCTCTAGAGAGCTTGGCCCTTTTCCTCAGGGAGAGTTTTGCTCACCAGCCTTTCACAAAAAGAACAGAAGTACTTGTGGCACCTTAGAGACTAACAAATTTATTAGAGCATAAGCTTTCGTGGGCTACAACCCACTTCTTCAGATGCCTTTCACTGATACTATAACCTTGTTTTGCTTCCCTACTTGTCCCTTCTCTGGCAGGTCTGGTAAAACTCCCTCCTAGCCTATGTTTTATGAGTCTGTATATTTGCACATTTTCCTTTATATATAATAAATGTCCTTTGTATTATGCTGTTTCTTGTCAGCTGATAGAGCCCAGTGTTATGTGCTCCTATAAAAAGTCCCTTTTGTAATACATACACGCAAGGGGGGACCAAGTTCCGGTTGCTATGGGAACCTTAAGTGTGAATTTCCTGACTCCTGTGCAAGTGAAATGTGAATCTTAAATTTGCATAGGTCTGATCCTGAGACATGCTGTGCACTTTGGGCCCTCACTGCATTCAGTAAGGAGAGTCACTCAGAACCTCCTCTGGCCAGGCCGTAGTATTGTGTATCTGTGGGCTGTATCCATTCATAGTAAAGACTCTGTGTGTCCAGAAGGGAGCAATATATGAGGCTGCTATTAAAAGGAGCTTTGGACAAGGGTCATACCAGATTGCTGAAATGTCTTGTAAATAATTAGTAAACCTTACACTCCTTGGGGAATTTCCAGCCCATTGGATGTTAGAGGAAATGTAATGGTATAGTAATGTGCTCACTTGAGCCCACAGGTTGGACCCATCCCTCCTGAGAAAGTGGCAATGGTGCAATTTGGAATTCATGGTGATCTCCGACATCAGAAGCTGATCTCCTTATTGGTTGCACTGAAGGAAAAGATTAATTTTCTTTCATTGGCCATCAGCAAAGGCTCCAATATCTCACTATAGACTCCTAGTCCCACCTTTAATGAGTCTCCCTCCATCCTGGTCTCCTTCAAGCACCCTGGAGCCTTTCTTCCTTTTGCAGACTGAGAAGTAAGCATAAATTCTACACTCTCTCTGGGCAGCCCATTTGCTCCACATCTCCCTTCCCTTCTCTATCAAACTCACTGACCTCATCTCCTCTGAACAAAAGCACCTTCTCACTGGAGCACATCAGCCATATATATAATTGCCCCCATCAGCAACCTCTCTAATCTACCTGCCTTGGTAGGGTTCTTGATGAAATCTTCTCTCCTGGAATGTGCTTGGTCTGGTTTATGGCCCATTCATAGCACTGTGACTCTGCCCTCTTCTGGGTAATTAATGACCTGCTCCTAACCTCAGATCATGGGATCTTGGCAGGGTTGAGCCTGACCCATTTGGTGAACTTGGTACTCCCACTAGTTGGCCTATTCCGGATAATGTAGGGCTACTGCTGTGCTCCAATTTTAAAATCCCATTAGTATGTGGATGCTGCTGAGGGAATGATAACAGCTGGAGCCATTGTGTCAAATAATCAAAATGTTAAATATCTGGAGCTATCGGTGCTAGACCCTTCTAATCCATTAACTAACAATAGTAATCTATTGATCTGGGGGAGCACTTCACATTTCCAAAGCACTTTTCAAATATTAACTAGTTAATCCTCCTAGCAACCCTGTGATAGGTGAGTATTATCTATGAATATTGTACCCACCATTACTATAACTCAAGCCTTTCCTGATTGCCCGGTGGATTCAGAGTATTGAAGGGATTGTTGATGTTTCATAACCAGCCATCCCCTTTCACATGCCTGAGGCAGATGTGTATGTCAGTCAGTCAGTCAGAGACCCCTGTCCTGTTTACCTGCCTGGCTACATGTAGAATTCACCTATCTTAGGTGGCAGATGAGAAATGACAGTTTTCAAGAGTCAGATCTTAGCAATTGTGTAGGAGGGTACTAGTGAGAAAAACAAAGCTCTTGATCCCAGAGGTCTGCTGTAATCTCTCATTTCAGAGAATTTTAAAAACGATAGGTGCTTCAGAGCTGAACTTCCTTCCTCCTTGCTGCAGGGTGTGAACAAGATAAACAAAGGACTGGCTCTGCAGGGAAGAGAAATTGTGACTCAGGTGCCTGTCTTTCCTATTCTCCGAGCTCACCAGGCTTTTGAAAAGCATCTCTGCCAATCTCTGGGTGAGCTGTCACAATGTTCTGAGTTGTGGAGCACAGTGGGTGGGAGGGAGAGATGGATAACATGAGGGGGGAGAAAAGAGCCAGGGAAGGGAGAGATTGTGATGAGAAGCAGGGAGAGTGTGGGAAAGAGCAGGCAGTGACAAGGAATGTGTTGGCCATTGGGTAAGACATTCTTTACTGTCCCATTAGCTCTCATTTGAGAGAAACCAGTGGTACCAAAATGATTCTATTTACTTAAATAGCTTGTCCCAGCTTTCCTGGGGGAGGGGCGAACTCAGGGCCGGCTCTAGGCACCAGCATTCCAAGCATGTGCTTGAGGCGACACTTTTCAAGGGGCAGCATTTTGGCCCTTTGGGGGCCCCACTTTTCAAGGGGCAGCACTCCGGCTTTTTTTTTTTTTTTTTTTTTTGCTTGGGGCAGCAAAAAACCTGGAGCCGGCCCTGGGCGAACTCATGCCTGCAGAAAAATTGCTAGAGCCAAGAGAGCTTGAATGAAGTACAAGGTAGAGTGTGCAAGGAGTGGTGCACTGCACTTGACTTGGGGTTCCCTCCTGCCTCACTCACCTTGTTATCTTTGTACGTGGTAGCTCCCATTACAGTAGAAACAGAAAATGTTATTAAATCAAGCAAAGCCAAAAATAACTCCTTGGAACTGAAGTGGTGTCTGCAAACCCAGCCATTTTGTCTATGAAGGCCCCGATGGGGCAAGCATTTACGTAGATCAGTAGTCCTATTGACTTGGGGTTTTAAGCCTGTTGCCAGTGCTATAGCTAGTAGCCTCCCAGTCGCTGGAAAGCTTTTTCTCCATTCTCCCCCTCAGGCCAAACGCCCTACGGATTTGCAGCTTTGTTTGTGACGCCCCCGCCTTGAACGCCAGAGAAATCGCTGTACAGCAGCCTGCAGTTCGGGACCCCGCGCTTAGGAGCGGAGCTGCAGCCAGCGCTGTCCCCATGGGGGGCTGCGCCCGGGCTGGGTCCCTGCTCCGACCTGCCCTGGCGCAGCGCTGCTGTGCGTCCCGGCGGCCGGCAGGGGGCGCCGCCTGGCGGCACCACGTGTCCTGTGAGGGCAGAGCCGGAAGCGCTGGCGGAAGCGCGCTGCTGCGGCCTTGGTGCCAGGCTGCTGCTGAGTCCCGCGGGCGGGGTCGGCCGCCGGAGCCTGGGCCCGAGACCCGGCAGCGCCAGGCTCGTCCCGCGGCAGGTGAGGGGCGCCGCGGGGCCCGGCTCCCCCCCCCCCCCCGGGCAGGCGGGGCGGCGCGGTCTTGCCGGGCCCGGCCGCTCTTCCCCTCGGAGCGGAGACCCGGACTCCTGGGCCGCTCCTTTATCCCGGGGGCCAAGGCCGAACTGCCCCGCGCCTGGGTCTGTGACCCCCGGTAGTCCGTCCGTCTCCCCCCCCGCCCCCCGGGCAGATGGGCCCTGGTGTGATGTCTTCAGCCCTCTTCGTGTGTTGCCAAAGTAACTAACTCACTTACAGGAAAGTTAATAACAGGGTCTCTGTCCCTCCCCTTCTCGTCCTTTAGCCACAGGCATTCACCGCAATGAGCCGGCCTCCCCTGCAAATCCAGACGTGTGGTCCCTGGGAGATGAAGGAAAGGCTTGGGACAGGGGGATTTGGAAATGTCCTCAGATGGCACAACAAGGTAGGGGTTCCCTTTTCTCTGGGATAGGGGAGAGGTTACTGGACCCTTATGCTCCAATCGCATTCACCGTCCACTCGTACACCTAGGGAGTGAGAGCGTTCAGCCTCCAGCTCTCTCCGATCTCTTCCTCTGCTTGCAGCCTAGACTGTTCCATTGTGTCTTGTAAGCAAATGCCTGCTGGCTGCTTCCTCTGATGTTGAACCCCCACAGCCAGCTAATGCTTATGGAAAACAACCAATCTGAGAACCAGTTCCTTGAGTTGTGAGCATGACAGCTCTGCTGGACTCTTGTTTCTGCTAACCTGGTCTCTGGACACATTCTGTATGAAAAGAGGGGTGAACTTCCATGGTTCAGAATTTAGCCTCACTGTGGAGACTTGCAAGCATGAGCCTGAAATTCAGGGTACTATTTTGGTTTTGAGGAGATGGGGGAGGGGGCATGAGCTGGTGTCTTCTGTTCTGGTGCATATTTGGTGCCCTAAATGACTGTCTCCCTGGGAGGGGTCTTGCAGAAGAGCTGGGAGGATCCCCAAGAATAGCCTTACATTTTTTTTGGGCCGCTACATCTTCTGTTGGTCCTCACAATACATCTCTGGTGGAAACATGTTTTTGTCCTAACTCTCTCCATGTCTGTGCAGGAAACAGGGGAACAGATTGCTATTAAACAGTGTCGTCAGGAGCTAAGTCTCCGAAATCGGGAGAGATGGTGTCTGGAAATACAGATAATGAAAAGGTGAGCATTGTGTGATCCCTTACTCCTTGATATCTTGCTCAGCAGCTGAGGGCCTAGATCTGTGTGTAGAAGAGTCTGAATCCATGAGCGCGGGAAGGGAAGGGATGGCCACTGTCAAGCACTTCGAAGGTGAAGTCTTTTTCTTGACATGTCTTCTCCATTGACTGTTCCCCAGAGGGGATCTGTTTTGGTAGGAATCAGTGCCACTGCCTTTTATTTACTTCCTTCTGTGTTTGTGCATCAGCATCATCAGTGATGTGAAATAAGCTTTAGTAATTTGCTGCTGCTTCTGCAGAGACAGTGGGGAAACAAAAGTTTTTGGAGCACTGTTGTGATAACTGGACCTACACATTTACCCTAATTGTGAGCTCAACTGTAAAAAGTGAATGAAAGCTTATAAAAGGTCACAATAACTTATAATAATGTTAATGGAAAAAGGTGTGAAAGGGAGACAGGTTGAATTAGTCCTCACAAAAAGGCCTAGTGATATAATTGAAGAACTTTGTTAAGAGCATGCCTGGTAAACAAGACTGTGTGACACCAAAAATCTGTGAACGAAAGTTAGTGTGTTGGCAATTAGATCTAATTGGTGGACAAAGTAATGAGAGGGTGGGCTATCCCACCTATCACTCCTTTTGGGGTCCTTTAAAGAAAGACTTCAGGGAAAAAGTCAGTGGGTGAACTGCACCATCTCAGCTACTACCCCCTCCATTTCTTGGGATCCTTGGCCTTAGTTATCTTGACTCTGAGAGAGGTGCTCACCAGACTAGGGCAGAGAGAGGGACCCAGGGGACGTCACCATCTCTACTGGCTTTGGCTGAAACCCAAACACCACCTGGGCTGTGAGCCTTTCTCTCCCCTGCCTCCTCCCCACGTGTCCTTTTCCATCCCCATCTTATTTCTTCTCTTTTCTATCCCCCTCCTTTCTCTTTCCCCAAAAGGACAATTATTTTCTTGGTTAATACCCTTGTTTAAGAGTCTCTTCAGTTGTATCTTTCCTTCTAGAAACTCTTCTTAGCGAAAGGGAGCAAGGGATGTTAATATGAAAGCCTTAGTTAAAGCATTTGAAATATAAAGTATTCACTGTTTTCCCTTTTCTGTGTCTTCAATAAAAGGTTAAAGTGGTGTTTAATATTGTTTGTTTGCCATGGTACTAAGCAGCCTGCGGTCTCTGTACAACAAACCTTATTTAAGACTGAAACTCTTGTTAACATCTCTGGGCTCATATATTCCATCTAAATACAATAGGGCTCACAAAACCAGACCCATGTTTTCAAAGGGGACTTTACTCAGACTCCATTTGAGCATCTGTAATGTAGCATGTGCTGCCTATAGTGCTTGTGAAGTGCATGCAGAAGGGTGTGTCATACAGGGAGATGCCTACAACACTTTTCAGCTTCCAGCTGAGCCCAGTTCAGCAGTAATGGGAATGCGGTGTGCTGAATGCAGGTCACATTTCTTGGGGGAGAATGTCACTCACACCCCTTTTCTGAGGCTAAGTCCTGTAACTTGCATCCAGATCTGCCCCTGGTGCTGAGGTCCATGGAGGTTGGGGCTGTGTTTGGCCCCAGGAGCCTGGGAGCAGTGCATGTTAGGGAGCTGCTTCATCTTGCACCTTCCTATTTGTTGTTGTTCCTGTGCTGTCTTCTGTGAGTGTCCTGCACATGCACTGAAAGCCCCATCAGTGCAAGTTACATGACTTTGCTAGGTACCCAGTTTCCTGGCTAACTTACCCCACCATTTATATCCCTGCTGAATCAGCCCGCTTTGTGCAGGCTGCAATGGGCTGAATGTAGCCCTGACTTCTCATGGGGCTAGGAGCAGGCTGCATGTCAAAGTTTGGATGCTCACAGAGAGAATGAGGAAACGGACAGCTGGGAGACGAGTTAGGACTAAAGCCCTGTCCTGGGGGGAGAGAGTGGATTGAGCAGGGTGAAGGAAGCTTTTGAAGTGCACTAGTTCTGTGTCCGAAGGGTTAAAGTCCCATTGTGACTTTCCTTAATACCTACCTGTGTGTGAGACTGTAAAGCTCTCGTTTGGATGATCACTTTTCAGGATGCTGGCCCTTTCCGTTATTGCTGGGAGGAGGCTGAGATGAATTGGTTCCAGTGATCTCATGCTTCCCTCATTTCCTTTCCTCAGACTGAATCATCCCAATGTGGTGGCTGCCCGCGAAGTCCCTGAAGGGATGCAGAACCTTGCACCCACTGACTTGCCTCTGTTGGCCATGGAATACTGCCAGGGTGGAGACCTTCGCAAGGTGAGGCATTGGGCTGATGATCCTGGGAGGGCAGGGGCTACTGGGGGAAGTGTAGGGTTTTTTCTGAAGAGGCTCAACTGTGGGTGATTCAGTGGGATTTCTCCAGCTGCTTCCACATACTGTTGCCACCTAATCCTCCTGAACTGGGGCTGTGCCTGCTTGTGCCTCCTCTGAGCAAGCGGCAGGGTTGATCCCGGATGCATTTTTACATCCTCTTTCTGGATTTTTATTAGAAACTTTCCATTTCTGTTGGGGGCAGTGAGCAAACGTGTGTCTGTGGGATGCACACGTAGAGAGCAAGGGATGTGTAAGAGATGGAGAACAGGATGTGAGTGTGGCCCAGAACTTCCCAGACCAGGTCAGTGGGTGGACCTCTGCCCAGAAGTGATAAGCTCCCAGCTGTCGGCAGGAAAAAGAACTTGTTCTTTTTGGTCTTGATGTTGTTTTTCTAACTTTTGCTAAAAGCCCAAATGCAGATAGTGCCCAAAGCACATGGCTGCAATTAGGGAGACTGGTGCTTGGCTGGCTGAGCCAACTGGTGCGGGACACGGAGGAGGAAGCTGTGAAGGGGTTTCTTCCTCCTGGAAGAGCTGCTGGAGAAGATGATGGCAATTTTCCTATCTGTGGAGAGGGAAATGGTGTTTGAAGTTGTAGTTTTACTATTTAAGGACCCGATCCTGCAGACACTTACACATGTGTGTAATGCTATTGAGTTCTGCATAGCTACTCACATCCATAAGCATTTGCAGGATTGGGGCCAAACCCAGGATTGGGGCACAGAGGAGATTAGTTTACACTCTGTTTTGATCCTCTGCAGTACTTGAACCAGTTTGAGAACTGCTGTGGCTTACGGGAGGGAGCCATTCTCATCCTGCTCTCTGATATCGGTAAGTGAACACAACAAAGGCCAAACTGGGTCCATCTAGCCTAGTATTCTGTTTTCCAACAGTGGCTGGTGCCAGATGCTTCAGAGGGAGCGAACAGAACAGGGCGGTTATCCATCCCCTGTCATCCAGACCTGGCGGCTAGCAATCAGAGGTTTAGGGACACCCAGAGCAGGGGGTAGCATCCCTGACCATCTTGGCTAATAGCCATTGATGGAGCTATCCTCCATGAATGTATCTAACTCTCTTTTGAACCTATAGTTTTGGCCTTCACAACATCCCCTAGCAATGAATTCTACGGGTTGGCTGCATTGTGTGAAGAAGTACTTCCCTATGTTTGTTTTAAACCTGCTGAATATTAATTTCATTGGGTGATCCCTGGTTCATGTGTTATGTGAACAGGTAAATAACACTTCCTTAGTCACTTTCTCCATACCATTTGTGATTTTTATAGACCTCTATCAGATCCCCTATTAGTCAACTTTTTGCCAAGCTGAACAGTCCCAGTCTTCTTAATCTCTCCTCACATGGAAGCTGTTCCATACCCTTAATCAATCTTCTTGCTATTCTCTGTACTTTTTCCAATTCTAATGTATCTTTTTTGAAATGGGGCAACCAGAACTATATGAAGTTTTCAAGGTATGGGCATAAGAGGGATTTTATATAATGGTATTATATTTACTGTTTTATTATCATCTAGCCCTTTCCTAATTCTGTTAGCTATTTTGATTGCTGTTGCACATTGAGCAGATGTTATCAGAGAACTATCCATGATGACTTCAAGATCTCTTTCTTGAGTGGTAACAGCTAATTTAGACCCCATTATTTTGTATGTATAGCTGGGATTATGTCTTCCACTGTACATTACTTTGCATTGATCACTGAATTTCATCTGCTATTTTATTGTTGAGCCATCTAGTTTTGTGAGATTCCTTTGTAACTCTTCGCAGTCAGCTTTGGACTTAACTATCTTGAGTAATTTTGTATTGTCTGCAAACTTTGCCACCTCACGGTTTACCCCTTTTTCCAGATCAGTTGAGTATGTTGAACAGCACTGGTCTCAGTACAGATCCTTGGTGGTCACTATTTACCTCTCTCCACTGTGAAAACTGACCATTTATTCCTACTCTTTGGTTTCTGTCTTATAACCAGTTCCTGATTCTCTCTTATCCCATGACTGCTTACTTTGCTTAGAGCCTTGAAGGACCATATCAAAGGCTTTCTGAAAGTCTAAGTACGCTATATTCACTGAATCACCCTTGTCCACATGTTTATTGACACCCTCAAAGAATTGTAATAGATTGGTGAGGCATGATTTCCATTTACAAAAGCCATGTTGACTCTTCCCAACAAATCTTGCTCATCTATGTGTCTGATAATTCTGTTCTTTACTAGTTTCAACCAGTTTGCGTGGTACTGAAGTTAGGCATATCAGCCTGTAATCGCCGGGATCACCTCTGGAGCCTTTTTTAAAAGTTGTCATTTCATTAACTATCTGCCAGTCATCTGGTATGGAGGCTGATTAAAGCAATAGGTTACATACCACAGTTAGTAGTTCTGCAATTTCATATTTGAGTTCCTTCAGAACTGTTGGGTAAATACCATCTGGTCCTGGTCATTTATTACTGTTTAACTTATCAGTTCGTTCCAAAACCTTCTCTATTGACACCTCAGTCTGGGACAGTTCCTCAGATATGTTGCCTAAAAAGAATGGCTCAGGTGTGGGAATCTCCCTGGTGGGAATCTCCGTTACATCCTCTGCAGTGAAGACTGATGCAAAGAATGCATTTAGCTTCTCCGCAATGGCCTTGTCTTCCTTGAGTGCTCCTTTAATACCTTGATCATCTAGTAGCCCCACTGACTGTTTGGCAAGTTTCCTGCTTCTGATGTACTTGCAAAAGAATTTGCTGTTAGTGTCTTTTGCTAGTTGCTCTTCAAATTCTTTTGTTTTGGGTCTGCCTAATGCTGCTTTGTGGCAGCAGGACCTGCCGCTGTCCCAGTCTGGGAAGGGAGCCATTTTAGTTCCATGTGAAGTAGGTTTGTGACGCTGGATGCCTCCCCTTTAGATAGGTGTCTAATAGTATTCTCCTTCCTGCCTTGCTCTGCAAGCCTCCCCAGAAGGGAAGTGGCCTCTGACTTGTCTCTGACATTGGGATGTGGAAAGCAGTGTGTTTCCTTTCCCAGCGAGAAACGTGCTCAAGGGATTTCCTGGGAGGTGCTAGGCAGGATGAGCGAGTTCCAGCTTGTGTTCCTCATGGGGATTCCCAGCTGCAGACCATTCTCAGGGCTGGGGTGGGCTCCTCATCGACTTACATTATCACCATAGCATCTGAGACTGATGGGAACGCACAACGACATTATAGCGCTTGTTGTGGACTGTTTGCTTTGAACAGGTCCCCTTTCCTCAAACATATATCACCCGAAGTGACCTATGGTAATGAGGTGATGCCCCCAGCACTGCCAGCCTCCAGTCCCCAAGCATGAGTATTTAGGGATTGTGGACAGGTGCACCTCAAAGATCTCTGCTGTTGTGGTGAAGCATGGGAAGGAACCCTCTCCAGGGCAGCCAGGCCCCCATCCATGTGGGTTGTTTGTGGCTCTTATGTAGGTCTTGGCCGTGTTTGCCTTTTAGAACCTGCAGGCTTAGGTCCTCTGGAGTAATGCTGGGAGGTGTTAGTTGTGCTGAGTAACAGCTGCCTCTCTCTGTCTCAGCCTCTGCTCTCAGGTACCTTCATGAGAACAGGATCATCCACAGAGACCTGAAACCTGAGAACATTGTCCTACAGCAAGGAGAACAAAGGGTGAGCAGGAGCCGGGTGACTTTGGCCATATAGACAGCGAGTGGAGTGTAAGGGCGGGAGCACGAAAGTGTGTGTGTGTGAGAGAGAGAGAGAGTGAATGACTAGGAGCTGAAGATGAAAACATGATCCCTCTCAGAGATCTCGCAAGCTAAAATGACTAGCCCCAATGAGGGTGTCTGAACATGACCTGAGAGGTGGTGGTGGTTCATCTTGTAATTCTTGGTATTTATACAAACTGCTAATTTAATGATTTATCTGAACATCCAAGTACTATGAGTTGTATCCTTCTCTTTCTCCCCACCCCACCCCACCCCACCCTTTACAGACTGGGAAGCGAGGCAGAGAGGAAGTGACTTTGCTAAAGCTGTGTCAGATTTGTTTGGAAATTGGCTGGGGGTGTGTGGTTCCTGGCTTACAGACTGAGCTCAGACCACCAGATATCTCTGCCTATCTGATGCTTCGCTGATATGCAGAAGCAATTCCCATGAGGCTTTAATAATAATAATATATGGAGATATACCTATCTCATAGAACTGGAAGGGACCTTGAAAGGTCATCAAGTCCAGCCTCCTGCCTTCACTAGGCAGGACCAAGTACTGATTTTTGCCCTAGATCCCTAAGTGGCCCCCTCAAGGATTGAACTCACAACCCTGGGTTTAGCAGACCAATGCCCAAACCACTGAGCTATCCCTCTGTGCCTAGTCCTCGCTGTGTGATGAAATGGTGGCTGGGCTGTTGCACTGTACTGCTGCAGACTGCCAGTCTAAGCATGACTATTTGGACTGCCCTTTCCCAGTCAGGGCACCATGGGGTGGCACATGACATCTCACGTGGTGGTTCCAAGGAACCATTAAGCCATCTCTATGCTTCCCTGATCCTGGGGCCAGGTTGGACCGCGACATACACCAAAATAACTAGGGAAACTTTTATGGTCACACCCCCTACATAGGGGTAGCAGGGGTGCAGCACAGGAGTTACTATAATGGCTCTACCCATGTGAGGCTTCCCCCCGCTTGATGGCTATGGCAGCGTTGTGCCAGAAGAGGCACAGATCTGGCCATCTTTCTTGCTTCTCCTCAAGGGAGCAGTGAACATCTCCTCAGGAAATAAAAATAAACTCCTATTCCAAGACCAGAGTGATCCAGCTCTCCTAGGAAAGTCCCTCCATTCAGACTGGGCTCTATTGTAAGTCAGCAATAACATCTCAAGTTCCTTGCATCTCAAGCTCATAATGACCCTGGGGAGCTGCTTTATCTGTGGCTTTGTTCTCATGATCATGCAAGAGCACAACACTGCCTTGATGCTTCCTGCCCTTCTCCCAGCGCTTCTGAGTACTGAAATCATCTGTTCTCTCTGTAGAAGTGCATGCCCTCATTGCAGAATGTGTTTTCAGTCCTCTTACTGCCTGCCATCTGTCTCTCTCAGTTAATACACAAGATCATTGACCTGGGGTATGCTAAGGAGCTGGATCAGGGCAGTCTGTGCACTTCCTTCGTTGGGACGCTGCAGTACCTGGTAAGGAGTGGATTTAGCTTGTAGTGTTGCTGTGACCAGCAAGGTCTGTGGGGAAGAGCAGCAGGAGGGAGCAGGCACTGTAATCTGGCTGTGGGGTGGGAGAGGAGTCCCGACCATGCAGGTATGGATGTGTTTGGGATACACATGCTGAAGCAAAAGAACAGGCTGTATTGTTGCTCTTTGCCAACATTTGGGTTTTCACATTTCATTGCTAACTTTCTGCTGCATAGAGGGTGTGAGTTTCATTAACCCCTAGGACTGGTCAAAGAGGCCAATAAGGTTCCTGAGTGTTAAAACACTTAGCATGAGCTTTCCAAAGTGATGCGCAAACAGTAATGAACATCCAAGGAGGCAGGTGCAGTTGAGGTCTGAGAGAAAAGTGGCTTAATCTTTAACCTATGTTGGCTGACCCAGGCTCCAGAGCTGCTGGAACAGCAGAAGTACACAGTGACGGTGGATTACTGGAGCTTTGGCACACTGGCATTTGAATGCATAACAGGTTTCAGACCATTTCTGCCCAACTGGCAGCCTGTGCAATGGTGAGTAAGATGGGGCCAGAGAAGGAGGAGGGAACTCTCTTTGGCATCCAAACTACTGTCCTGTTTTCATGGTGTTTGAGGGAAGGGGTTATCAATTTTAGGGGTTATCATTCTTTGTTTCATGGCCTACTAGGGATTTGAATTTAGGCATGGTAAGAGCTTTCCTGGCTTCAAACACTTGACTGTCATGCAGCTTGGGTGGTTCCTGGGGCTGGCGGAATTAGTATCTCACCCTTCACATTGGGATGGGAGAGCTGATCCTTTCACTTGAGTGTTGAGTTGGCTGCCAGGCTCAATCTTCCCTGGTAAATCTCTTTTGGACAGACCTACGATATCTATGGGCCAGTGGGATTGACAATCTTTGGTCAAACAGAATTGAGCTGGAGCTGGAGCAGCATCAGCATATCTGCTGTCAGGTTTAAATACAAGTTGGGATGTTTTGCAGGGGAGTTGCAAATATCTGAATAAGATACTTGGGACTGATTTTGTTAGCTGTGCGTCTGTGTTTTCAGCAGCCTCTGTGTGTTGTGAAATTGGCTAGAGGCTAATGTGTGTCCTGGGAAGGGTGAGGTGCAGTTGTCATCATGCAGAGGGATCGCAGAACTTTCTTTACTTTGTCACTGTACCTACTTGAACTCTTTAGGCACACAAAAGTGCGACAGAAGAGCGAGTTGGATATTGTTGTCTATGAAGACTTGGCTGGAGAAGTGAAATTTTCTAGCAGTTTACCATATCCCAATAATCTAAACAGGTGAGACTCAAATGCACCCCATGGGGATAAGCTGGATATGTCCTCCTGGGAATAAGAAGGGGTCTGTTTTGTTTCTATGACCCTGCTGATCTGTTGAAAAGTTTAGTACCCAATGCACATGGTCTCATCTGGCTGAAGTTTCTGTAGATGAAAACAGGAGGATCCTGTTAGCTTGCTGTAGAAGGTTCCATGCTCCTTTCTCTGTTCTCTAGTTAAGAGATTGGGCGGGGGGGGGGGGGGGGGGTCTGAGCTTTGGATCTCTTTTTGTAGATGCGAACTGGTATGGCCAACTGAAACACGTCTTTCTTCTCTGGTTCTTCTTGTTTCTGCCTCATAGCATTTTGGCTGGGCGGCTGGAGAAATGGCTGCAGCTCATGTTAATGTGGCACCCGCGGCAGAGAGGGACAGACCCTGTTTATGGACCCAATGGCTGTTTCAAGGCATTGGATGATATACTGAACCTAAAGGTGAGTCTTGGGACTGGATTTTCATGGACAGACCAGTGTCCAGAGAGCGTGGCTTATGTTAGCCTATGAGAGAAGCCTGAGTCATGGGCTAGGGAAGGATGTGTGGAAACCCCATTAAGATAGGAGAGGCTGCTTTGTAAGAAGGAAAAGCCCTGCTGAGGGCTGGTCTGAGCAAGTATATCCACAAGAGTGAGTTTTTGTTACAGCCTGGTACTAAATAACAGTAATCATACTGAACTCTTACATCAGTAGATCTCAAAGCACTTTCAAAGGAGGTCAGTATTGTTCTCCCCAAATGCAGAGCTGATCCGCAGGGAGTAGAGTTGCAGAGCTGTCAAGTAGACAAAGAGTTGTGGTACAAAAATGGACGGGCCCCATGTTGGGAAGCTCCTTCTGTACTGAATTGGTCTATGTTGTGGTGAGAGAGTGTAGATGGTTTATTTAGGCTCTCTGGGGCTGCAGACTGCTGAGCAGCAGAATGACAGACTTTGGTCCTTCTGATAACTTCAGAAATGTAGGACTGGAAGAGACTTGAAGAAGTCAAGTACAACCCTTGGTGCTGAGGTAGGACCAAGTAAACCTAGACCATCCCAGACAGGTGTTTGTCCAACCTATTCCTAAAAACTTCCAATGACGGGGATTCCACCATCTCTCTTGGAAGCCTGTTCCAAAGCTTAACTACCCTGAGAGTTGGAACATATTTTCCTAATATCCAACTTCAGTCTCCCCTTCCTGCAGATTATAACATTATTACTTGTCCTACCTTCAGTGGATATGGAGAATAATTGATCAACATCCTCTTTAGAACAGCCCTTAACATATTTGAAGATTATCAAGTTTCCCCTGTCTTCTTTTCTCACGATTAAACATACCCAGTTTTTTAACCTCTCAACATAGATCAGGTTTTCTAAACCATTTTTCATTTTTGTTATTCTACTGGATTTTCTCCAGTTTGTCCACATTTTTTTTCTAAAGTGTGGTACCCAGAATTGGACGCAGCACTCCAGCTGAGGCCTCATCGTTGCCAAGTAGACCAGGACAGTTACCACGACATTCCTGTTAATACAGTCCAGAATGACATTAGCCTTTTTTGTAACTGCATCACATTGTTGATTCATATGTAATTTGTGATCTATTATAATTCCCAGCTTGTCTTCAGCAGTATTACTACCTAACCAGTTATTTCCCATTCTGTAGTTGTGCATTTCATTACTTTTCTTTTGAACTTACCTCTATTGAATTTCATCTTGTTGATTTCAGACTAATTCTCTGATTTGTCAAGGTCATTTTGAATTCGAATTCTGTCCTTGAAAATGCTTGTAACCCCTCCCATCTTGGTGTCATCCACAAATTTTGTAAGCCTAATCTCCACTCCAGTATCCAAGTAAAATATTGAACAGTACTGGACCCAGGATTGACCTCTGCAGTGTGAACCCACTAGATATGACCTCCCAGTTTGACAGCAAACTATTGATAACTACTTTTGAATACAGTCTTTCAACTAGTTGTGTACCAACCTTACAGTGACTTCATCTATACCACATTTCCCTAGTTTGCTTATGAGACCCTCATGTGGGACTGTGTCAAAAGTGTTACTAAAATCAAGATCTAACATGTCTGCTGCTCTTCTACCCCCCCCACCCCCCCAAGCTAGTAATTCTGCCAAAGAAGGAAATCAGCTTGGTTTGGCATGATTTGTTCTTGACAATCCATGCTGGATATTCCTTATAACCCTATTATCATCTACATGCTTAGAAGTTGATCATTTAATAATTCATTCCAGTATCTTTCCAAGTATCAAAATTAGACTGATAGGTCTGTAATTCCCCAGGTCCTCTTTGATCCCCTTTTTAAAGACAGGTAGTATGTTTCCCTTGTCCAGTCCTCAAAGATAATGCTAATGGTTCCAAGATTGCTTCAGTTAATTCCTTAAGTACTGCAGGATGAATTTCATCAGGCCCTGCCCACTTGAGTACATCTAAATTTTCTTTAACCTGTCTTTCCCTATTTTTGGTGTCTGTCCCTGCTCCCTGGATGTTAATAAGTGTGTTTGAGTATGTGGTCACTGTTTAACCACAAGACTGAAGTAAAACAGGCATTAAATTCCTCAGCCTTCTTGTCATCAGTTAGTAGCTAGGTATATAACTCTGGTTTTGTTTCTACATGCTTGTTATTCTTTTGTACTCCTCATTAGCAATTTGTCCATGCTTCCACTTTTTTATTGTAATCCTTTTTTATTGCAGGTCATTTAAAGAGCTCCTGATGGAGCCATATTGAGCTCTTAATATTCGTCCTATCTTTCTTTCATATCAGAATAATTTGAAGTTATGCATTTAATAGTGTCTCCTTGAGAAACTGCCAGTTCTCGTGAACTTGTTTAACCCTTAGATTTTCTTACTTACCAGTTCTGAGTTTGTTAAAGTCTGTTTATTTTGAAGCCACAAGGGGACCTAGATTTACTGGAGGCTAAAAGATAGTCACTTGGTAACAATCAAGGAAAAGTACTCTGGAAAACTATTCAGGGAGAATTAGCAATGGTTGATGTGGAAGGGCGAAGTCCAAGACACATTGGCTTCTTCCTGGCCAGCTGAGGAGAAGTATTCACAGGGCTTTTCCTGTCTGTTATTCCACTGAGTGTCTGTGCCTCTCTCGCTCTGGCAGAGGGAAGAGGAATTGCTGGTCCTGTTTTCTGTGTCACGTGGCCTCCCTTCTGTCTGATGCAGGTCAAAGATCTTGGCACGATGTTGCCAAGCAGCCCTAAAGTGGCCATATGGACCTGGTGTTCCTAGTTTCCTTCTCCATCCCCTGGTCTGAGTCCTGGCATCTCTGCTCAGCCATGACCTCCATGCCCTGGCTTCTTCCCATGTCCCACTTCTTTTCTTGCAGCTGGTTCGCGTCCTAAACATGGTTACGGGCACTCTGCACATGTACCCTGTGACAGAAGAGGAAACCTTGCAGACTGTGAAGGCCAGGATTCAGTCAGATACTGGTATTCCAGAGCAGGAGCAGGAGCTCTTGCAGGAGGCGGGGCTTGCACTATACCCTCAAAAATTGGCTATTCAGTGTATGGCTGACAGCAAGGTGAGCCTGGGGCTGAAACCTGAACGCTGCTAGCCAAGCCTGCACCTGCTGGCACTTGCACTCTGAGCACCTACCCCAGCCTCACACTCCCTCCACCCCACTCTTGTTTTCACTGAAGTAGAGCAGCCCTCCTTCCTGCTGCTCACACTATCCTGGGCCATGGTGAGCCAGCTGGCTCTGGGTTATTTCAGTGGAGGCTGCTGTGGGATACTGTATCTGAGAGTACTGAGATAGGTCTCATCTCTGCAGGTGAATGACGCCACGGACACAGACCTCCTTTTCCTTTTTGACAACCGTAAAGTTGCCTATGAGAGGCAGATCTTCCTGCGGCCTCATCCAGAAAGTGTTGACTGCATCCGTAAGGACTTCCCCTGGGCATAGCTTATTTCCATGGGGAATCAGCACAGAGAGCTTGCTGTATATGTGAGCTGTAGGGGGTGGACATTTGCTCTTGAGAGTGGAGTGGGCAGCGAAGCAGATTGTCATAGCATTCAATCTCTGGGGTGGGATTTAATTGAGGGTAGAGAAGAATCATGACCTGTTGAGTTAGACTCTCAAACTGTGGCCAGTTGCAGTGAAATAGCCTTTCTAGTGCCCCATACGGGATGTGATGGGCACAGAGACTTGGCTGTGCAGGCTCAAGAAGAGGTAGCACCCTATCTCAGACTTGGACTGGGTGCTAACTCCTACCCTGCAGCACTGCTCCTGTAAGTCTTTTTTTTTTTTTTTTTAACATATGCTCTCTCCGTGTTTCCAGTTCAGGATCCAAAGAAGAATCTGTCCTTCTTCCAGCTACGGAAGGTGTGGGGTCAGGTCTGGCACACGATTCGGACTCTGAAGGAGGATTGTAACCTGCTTCAGCAGGGGCAGCGAGCAGCCATGTACAGTGGGGTCCCTTTGGGAATACTTGGCTCCACTTGGGCCTCCTGGCTAGAGGGGGATAACAGGAAAAGAAACCTGCCCTACAGTGGTGCAGGAGTGAGGCACTATCTGGGAGGGGGAAGTTCTTGATAAAGGTGGAGTTATTTGCAATTAATGGAGAGCTAAGAGCTGTGGCCTCTAACCTTGTTGTCTTTGTGCAATCTCAGCTCCACTCAGCCCTGTTCATTTGTCTTGGTGACACAGGAAAATGTGGGCTGATCATGGCTCAACTGGAGAATACTGGGATCTGTAAGCTTGAATGAGAGTGACTATGAAAGCTGTGTGTGGGATCAGTTGAGACACTATGTGCAGCTCCTATGGGGTTGGACCGACATGACCCTTCTCACTTTCTCCACAGGATGAATCTGCTGCGTTACAATAGCAATCTCTCCAAGATGAAGAATTCCATGGCCTCCCTGTCCCAACAGCTGAAGGCAAAGTTGGATTTCTTTAAAACCAGCATCCAGATTGACCTGGAGAAGTACAGTGAGCAGACAGAGTTTGGAATCAGTGAGTACAGCCCCTGTGACATGCAGGGGAGTCCTCCATTCGCTCCTCCAATCCCAGCATGGTAGCTTCCTTTCCTCAAATGCAGCAGAGTAATGGACTTTTCTTCCTTCTTTTTTCAGCCTCTGAGAAGCTGTTGTTTGCCTGGAGGGATATGGAGCAGGCTGTGGAGCTTTGCGGGCGGGTATGTTTCTAGATTTAGGTTTAATTGCCTGCCTGAAAGAGGCGGCTTTCTGCTGCTACCCTGCATTTCCATCCTCCACTCCAGGGCTGAACTGGCCTGATAAACCAAGCCCTTCCCTTGTTTTAGGTTGCATCAGTTTTTCCTTGTCCACGGGCTTGTGCAGCCCTTTCGGTGTTGGGAAAGGTCAGGACAGAAGGATATGGAGGAGATAAGGAGATGATTCCTAATGCCTAAACTGAGAGATACTTGTAACAGGGCCAATTATAGACAAAAGCAATTGTACTGTTGCCAATGGGGCTGTTGCTGGGGTAACGAGAAGAGGATGTGGCTCACCAGGAAGTTAAAACTGAAAAGGAAAATGGTTGGCTGGCAATGCTCAGAAAGGCTGTAGGAATGGAAGTGTTAATACCAAATTCTAAAAGGGGATTCTTTACCATCTGCTCAGTGTGTTCACTTATCTGTCCCAAATATTGGGACTGAGCGACAGGCTAACTTGAGATGGCATCTGAAATACAGAATGTTAGACCCTGGTAGCTGTGCTGTGTCTCTGAGCAGAAGCCTACTGAAAAGTGATTTCTTTGGTGACTATCCTCCTACCTGCCCACATACCGTCTTTCCCAAGAATACAGGGGGACAGAAGGTTTCTACCTAAGAAGGAGTCAGTGATACTGTTTCCTGACATTAGTATGTCACAGGTTGAGGTAGACTCTGGATGTGAGGACTGGGATGCTGATATCTGAGGGGTAAGGTTAAGGGTGTTGGTGGGTGAGGTGAGAATTACAATAGTCCTTCGGAACAGCTGAGAGGAAATTTTGTTCCCCTTTTTGTCACTAGCTGCAGGTTCACCTTAGAATGTGAACAAACAGTGTCTCTTCACCACAAGCTGAGCTATGGTATCCAAAGCAGCAAGGTCATTAGAAGGGGCCAGTCTGAGAGGACTAAATCAAATCAATCTACTTGTATCAAAGGGAAATATCCCATCAGCCTTTGTACAAGGCCCTTCTTCCCTGTCTAAGGCTGCAGGATTGTGGATGAAAAGGGAAAGCAATTCTTGTTCCATTTAAGGCCAGTTAGAACCAGAGTCCCTCACCCTGTGGCAGTCCTATGTCTGGGAGCAATGTTATTAACTGAAGCTCCTCCTCTCAGGAGGAGGATGTGGATCAGCTGGTGAAGAGGATGATGGCCCTGCAGGCAGACATTGTGGACCTGCAGAGAAGCCCACTAGGGCGGAAGCAAGGTGGCACCCTGGAGGATTTGTAAGTTGGAACCCTCTCTAGCCTGTGGTGCTAGCATTTCTAGCACAGTGGCTCCTTTCTGAATGCAGGCAATCAGAGGCACCTGCTCATCAGCCCAGGCCACAGACTGGGTTGGCAGGACCTAACAAAAAGCCAGCACTGGACTGCTGACATAGCCCGGTATGCGAAGGGTTTTTGAGAGTCCTTGAAGGGGCCAATTACAGTTTGGGTTCCAGAGAAACACTTGTCTTTTATTTGGTAGGGAAGAACAAGCCAGAGAACTTTACCGGCGACTGAGGGAGAAGCCAAGAGGTAAAGAACCTGTAGCCACTGTTGTCTTGTTGCTGTGTGTGACCATTAACTGGAAAGAGCATTAAACAGTATTGAGAATTCTCCATTCCAGGCCTGTGGCCTACACTCCAACAACAAATGCTCTCTCTTCTCTTTTCCAGTTCCAAAAGAGCACTGCTACCCCTACCCCAATTGTGGCTGCCTGGGAAAGAGATGAATGTCCATCAGGGATGGTCTAGACAGTATTTGGTCCTGCAATGAGGGCAGGGGACTGGACTTGATCACCTCTTGAGGTCCCTTCCAGTCCTAGAATCTACGAATATTCAAAGTGGGGAGGCCAGCTTTGATCTCTTGACCAATTGGTCCTAGCAGCTGGCTGCTTCTTCAGGATGAAGCCATTTTGGGCCCTTCTCCCCAAACTACTGCTGAAGGCATGTGCTGTAGGCAGGACTCTTGCCTAGCCCTTCCTCCCTATGGCCACAGACCCATCCCCCAGTATAATCTCTGGGCTACAGCCCCCTGCCAAGTGGCTTCTTTCCAAAGAGCTAGAGCCTAGGACACAGTGCTACAGAAACAATGACTGATTCTTATAGTCTCTCTAATGAACTCATTCTGCCCCCACACTGTTTCTGATCCTTTTTCTTCTCTCTAGACCAGAGGACCAGTGGTGACAGTCAGGAAATAGTGCGACTGCTCCTGCAGGCAATCCAGACATTTGAAAAGACAGTCCGTCTAATTTATGCTCAGCTCAGGTGAGTCCCAGAACATCCATTTTATGAAAGATAGACAAGGAACGTCTGGGCAGCCTTCTGTTGCTCTTAGTACAATGAGGGGATGTATTAGTCTCAGTAAGATATATTCAGACAACTTCACAATTAAGAATCACGTTTTTCTCCAATTATTAGGAGTTAAACAATTGGAGCTTCTAACTGACACAGTGCAGCTGCTCATCTGACCTGATTATTGTTCTTTACAGTAAGACAGTAATTTGCAAGCAGAATGCACTGGAATTGTTCCCCAGAGTGGAGGAAGTGATGAACCTGATGAATGAAGATGAGAACACAGTTGTCAGGCTTCAGGAAAAACGACAGAAAGAATTATGGAACCTGCTGAAAATTGCTTGCGTGAGTGAAACAGAAGTTAATGGGGCCTCTTCTCCTCCCCCCCCCCCCTTTTGATGGTAGAGACCTTAATATAGCTGCAGTTGTTCATCCAAGAGCCTGCACTGGTTTTAGAACCCCTTCTTTGAAATGCTGTGGCCTGCAGCTATTTCATCACCAGTGTTGGAAATTTCACATGGGAAACCCTCCCTCCCCCCTTCTCAACACAATTATGCTCTGCTTTGTTCTTTTCCAGGGCATTTATACATTAAGGGGTGGGTGTGGTCCTTTAATTGCTATAAAGAACATACTATAAAAGATAAATTTTGTTGAATTCTGAGGGAAGATAATAGAACTGCAGTCAATATTCTGCAGCTCTAGTGGGGTGACGAGCTACTGAGGGTTGTATGAAGTCTGTACAGGGCTAAAGGCAGCACCCAGAAAAATGCTGCATAGACCTGAGATCACATTTCTTCTGACTGAAGAACATGAGGTAAAAACTTGATATCCTTACCTCCCTCTGTTGAATTTGGTTTAAAAATCTGGGCCTAGCTTAGTATTAAAGAAAACCCCAAATCCTTACTTGCCATTAAGAGAAATGGCAGCACTTGCTCCTGGAAATAAGTTTATGTAGAAATAAAATGCATGCAGCAATCTGAATCTGCCTTCCTGTCTGCCTTCTCCCTTCAGAGTAAGGTGCGTGGTCCTGTCAGTGGCAGCCCAGAGAGTATGAATGCATCACGGCTTAGTAACCCAGGTCAGCTGCTGTCACAAGTCCCAGCTGTAACTTACAATTTACCAGAATCTATCAAGAAAAGGTAAAGTGAAGAATGATGGAGTTACATCCATGCATATGTTAAAGGGACACATTGTTTATCTATGGTTACAGCTAACACCTAAGATTACTGTTAGCTGACAAGGATTTTTAAGATTACTTTGGGCATGTCTACAGTAGAGTTGAAAGGTGTGTAAGTTCCAGCTCAAGGAGACATACACAGTGTTACTCCTGGGGGAATTCTGTGCCAAAAAATTAAATTTGCAAAATTCTGCATATTTTATTTGTTGAAATACCAAAAATAATTGAAACTGGTGTGATTATATTGTGTTAATTTATTTCAAAATACCAGTCAGCAAGTATGTCTGTAACAATACAGTCAAAAAAGATTCCTTATTAGCCATATTAATACAGAACTCTTTAATTCATTTAAACTACCATATAGAATCATATTTCCTCCACCCCCCAAAAGTAGTGCAAAGGCGGGGGGGTGGGGAGTCAGGGGTAATGGAGGAGTTGAGGGAGAGGGAAATAATTGCTGGGAAGGAGCCTGGGTGTAAACTTGGAGGGTTGTTAGGTATGGGGGGGGGGGGGGGGAGGGGGGATGGAGGAGGGGGTTTTTTTGGGGGGGGGGGGGGGAGAAATGGAGTTAGGGAGTTTCCCCCTGCTGACCCTTAGCCTCTCCCAGTGTCAGGCACATGTGGCCCCACATCCCCTCCTGTCACCATGAGGCTCAGCACCTCCACTCCTATTCAGTCCCTGCCCCAGTTTGTCCACCTCCATTAGCCCTTATGAGCCCATCTGACCCCCCCCCCCCACTTGCCTGACCTGGCCTGCTGCAAAGGAGGCTCTGCAGGCTCTTCCCTTGTTGGCTGGGCGCTACTGCCTTGGTCTATCACCACAGGGCCCTCTAGTGGGCAAAAGGCAGATCAGCAGCAACTGTTTTTCCTGTGCAAAAAGTTAATTATGCACACATGCAGTAGCACAGGATTCCCCCAGGAGTACTGCCTGGTAGCTTCCCAGAATAGGATCCTATCTGAAACACTAGGTACATATTCTGTGGCTAGGCCCTCCTCCGGCTTGTGCTGAGGGTGACCAGATGTCCTGATTTTGGAGTCTTTTTCTTATATGGGCTCCTATTACCCACCCCTGTCCCAATTTTTCACACTTGCTGTCTGGTCATCCTACTTATGCTGCTGGATCTATGCTCTTATCTTGTTTTAGAGAGAACACTCAACTGGACTTTTACACCTTCCAGCTCCAGTGTAAATGTGCACATTTTGTGTCTAGTCAGTTCCTGTGGTTTCTGTCTCAGTAACAGGGAGAAGGAGACGTGATATTAAAATTTCACTGTGAAACCACATGGCAGGGCTGGACTTGAAACAATGTCACTTTAGAGCACAATGGCACTAGGAATTTGCACATTTGCCTTAAACTGGGACAAGTAATTGTGGCTGGTTTACAGGAGTAAAATGGAACCAATTGCTCCTTGGTTAATTAAAAATGTAATAGTCTGTCAGAGCCAGGCTTATTTTGCCCATCAGGTAACATTCTAGTCTTTGATTTCTGGATTCTTATACAATTTGCACAAGGATACAAGCTTGATCCCACCTTGAATGCATTTTCTAGGTCACTTTACCAGTAAATCTTAAGGTACCAGGGACTGCAATAACACTTTTAGTTGATGTAAGTGGCAGCAACAAAAGATTGGTAAAATAACATTTGCCATCAGTTTAGTCTTGCTAGCCTGAGTACATACCCCGGATGTATCTCTAACACGTGAGACTTCCAGTTTCAATAGATGTAATCATTTGTGCAACTTTTCTTTTCAGTGAGGGACTATTGATGGAATCTCAAAATCTCTGCAGCCAGTTAGAAAGTGTGATGCATGACACAATGAAGGATCAGGACCAGAGCTTTATGGTAACTTCTATCACTTTAAACCATAAGCATACTTTTGGGAGGAGTGCTGGCCAAGTAATATTGTGGAAGCCAAAGGGCTGTAAGAAGTTTTGAATAGATTTCTAACACTCTGCATACACTAATAATTAAAATGGCAGAGAGAGACCTCTTTCCCTATACAAAATGGTGTTACTAAAATAAATATTACAAGAGACTTCTAGAAATGTCAGTAATACATTGTATGAAGAAATTTCTGGTGTTTAAGTAAACCCAGAAAAAATGTACATCCCTTCTCCTGTAATTTTTTCCCCTGAAGTATTGCCTAATTTTTTTTTTTTTTTGCTATAAAGTTTAAATGCCCAAAATGTGCTTATAGTATTTTCCTTTAAGAAAATCCAGTATCTTTGCTTTGGGTTGGGAAGATGGCATCTAAACTCTAATTAGTATTTCTGTGCTTCATTTTTAGTCTCTGGATTGGAGCTGGTTGCAGCTTGAAGGGGAAGACAGAAATAACCCAGAACAAACCCAGATGTAAAAATCACTTCAGGCACAGCTCAAGCCAAATAACATTTTTTACATGAGGAGTTCAAGCCTGACAGGTTACTGCATATGAAAATGAAATCCCTTGAGTTCTATTTATACTGCCAGCTAGTGGTCACACTGACATGTATTCCTATTTTTAAGGAAAGCTGGCAGCCTAATTTTAACAGACAAAAATTTTGATCACTCATTGCTGTTTCTCCCCCACAAACATACAGCATGAGGGTATGAAATTGATGAGAAATGTCTTACTTTGTCATCTTCCACCACTCCCATTCAGCTGTTGAATCCACCTGCTGTGCTACCTTTCCCTTGCTGAATAGTAGACAGTGCATCTACAAGTAATCTTGTCTGAATGCCTTTTCCTGACATCTATGAAAGTACTGAATTTACAGATTTGGCTAACCATGCTGGGTTGCACTTTTTCTCAAGTGTAATGTCTGTACTTACCTAATACTTGTTTCTTGTATGGGAACGAACTACCTGAAATATGTAAACTTTTAGTTTGCTCTATTTGAATGTTAAATAAAATTTTAAAGGAGAAATATTTTTCACTATACAAGTATGTAATAAAGTTTGAGAGTTAGGCCAATATCCCTTTCATTGTGCCAAGTCCCTCAACTAGTGAACAATAAAAACCACACATCACTGATTCATTCTTCCTGAATCTTTACTGCTCCATGGGATTCAGTGTTGTCCCTGAAAACCAGCACCAAGCATGTTTAAAAAAATAGGTTACCTATTTTAGTTGCATTTTTTAACAGATCCTGCCAAATCTAAAGCAATGTTGAACAAACAGTACTGAAGCAGCAACTGGAACACGCAGAAGGGATATGTTCCAAATGTGATTGATTTATTTATTTCACTTTGATGCAAAACCAAAGCTTTCACTACCGCACAGAGACCAATTTCATAAGAGGTCATCAGGTGTGGACATGCAGGATGTGATATGCTAGCTGGGAGAGCTGGGATTTTTTCCTTTGTAAGGAAATACTATGCTGTCTTTAAGGAACAAATTTAAAATAACACTGAGGAACTGAAATGTGGCACAACCTTTGCAACTTCCATGCATGCCTTCAAGTATCTCCTTTTATGATGAGTTTACACCCTATACGTGGGGGTGGGGTGGGGGGAGAGTTACAATTCTTGGGAAGAATAAAAAAAGTTGACACTTTTGAAATTTCACAGAAGAATTTTAAGGCCAAAACATGTTGGGTTATTTTTTTCCCCCCTTCATCTCCAGGAACAGAGCTGCTGTTCCACTTAAAACTGCATTAAGCCTCCAGCTCAAAGCCCAGCCCAACTTTGTGACCACCAGCACTGAAGTTCTTGCCATCAACCAAACCTGAGAGTGTCAGCTTCACACCTGCAAAAAACAAAACAAACTTTGATGCTAATACTCAAATAAAATGCAGTCAGTCACTCATGCTATACCACAAATAAGGAATTTGGGTATACAGTAACAGCTAATAATACAGCTGTGCTAGAGTACCTCAATCTTTATCTGCAGTTTGACTTGGGCAGAGACTTAAATGAAATGAGGAGTCTCATTTTAGGCACCACCTGTATACACAAGTCTATCTCAAACACCCACAAAGCAAAGTGACTCATGTAGGTCTGCAAACATGAAAGAATAATTCCATTAAGACTGCTAATCCTTGATTACTTAATGGCTGCCACCTCCATAGCTCCCCATTCTGTTGAATAGCTCAAGTTAAAAGACTTTCTATTAAGCCCAGCAGGAAGTGATTCCCTTTAGTATTGTGTCAGGGCTTACGTACCAGATCGAAGGGTCTGAGTGTAACCAATTCCAATCAGACTGGCATTATTCACTTTAGCCTAGAGGTAGAGACAGAATAAAAGCATACGTCAAAACACCACCATCACTCCTATTTTTATAGGTACGCAGGCACAATAACTTTTCCACTGGAATCAGTAGCAGTCGCAGAGAAATCTACAAGCATCAGAAAGTGGACATATTAACCAGCAGTGGAAAAGAGCTCTCAAAAATATCTGCCCCTGCAAATGCAGAGTAGTTCGCTCTATAAAGAGTTCTGTTTAAAATTAGATCAATAGGGTTTGTGCCAGTTTCGTTGAGCGATTATTCTGTTTCATAGGCTAGCAGCAAACAAAAAAAAACCACAATTTCCCCCTCAATTTTAGCCCATTGCTCCTACCTATGACCCCTCAAGCTCTTCCACACAGTTCCCCTCCAGTCTTACCAACTGTGTATTGTTCTAGGCACTTCAATTTGCAACCATCTTCTTGTTACTCAAGAGACTTGAACGTGAGTAACAACTACTTATTATGTAGGCAGAAGAAACTGAAGAGTGTGGAAGGACTTAGTAACATTTATCTAAAAGTTTTTAAGGGACTGTGCTCAGCCTCTGACTAGTTCATGGGTGTAAACAGGAATGAGGGGAATAGAGATGTTATGTCTGCTTTATTTACCTCCACTTAGGAATCTTGAGGAAACAGTACATAGAGTAAACTAATGAAATTCCCAGGTGATGGAGTTACTTACCCAATACCATGTTGTCACTGTCATATTAGAGATTAAAAACAAGATTTGTTGCTCACAGTGGGCACAAAGTGATATGATTTTAACCTCACCCATCTCCCACCTGTTGAATGGATAATTACTTCCTGATTTACTGGTCCTCTTTATGACAACATGGGCATATGTAATCTTAAAAATCATCAAAGGGGGTGACTTTCAGAGCTGCGAGCCCTCCACTGTAAGTGACATGACCCTTGAAGTTCAACCCAGGAGTTAAATAAAGGTGTTACAAACACCTGTAATGATAATGAACTAACCCAGGGAGATCAGACATATGGGCAGTAACTAATGCAGTTACTTTGCTTTCTGCAAGAGATAATCTCAAAGAGGGAGAAACCCAGGAAGCAGTAATTCTTCAAAATTATTAGGCGCTATAGTGACCAGAAAACAGATGTTTGCAAGTGAATATGGCAATATTTGTATTAAAGTAAGATTTTTGACTGCATGCATTAACCCATTCTGGAGAAAAGGGTTAATACTCCTTTGTACAATTTGTAATCCACCTCCCATCAACTCAATACACTACAGTTTATCATTACCTCTCTATTTGGTTAGGGTCTTCAGCAAATTTCAACCTGTTTCAAATTAGCTAGTTAAATTATTCTCCCCACCGCCCAAGAAAGTCACCTTCTCACATGCTTTCCTGAAATCTAGATATATTGCACCTGCTGTCTTCCCTTAACTTATTCATTATAGTGCCTCACATAGGACTAAAGTAAAGTAATGGCAGATTATGAAACCACACTGCATCACTCATCGCTAAGGGCTTGTCTATATGGAGAATTAGCGTAGGGAAAGCTGGGGTGCAAGTCTACAGCCCTGTAGCAGGCTGTGTGGACTCTACTACACGCACTAGACATTCCCTAGTGTACTTTGACCAACTGCAGGAGGCTTAACATAGCTCAGCTTACTGGCAGTCAGTCAAAGCACACTACAGGTATACTGTAGGGTATGTCTACACCGCAGTTAGACACCTGTGGCTGGCCTGTGTCAGCAGGCTTAGGCTGCAGTGCTGTAAAATTGTGGTTTAGATGTTTGGGCTAAGGCTAGAGCCTGGGTTCTGGGACCCTCCCGCCTCACAGGGTCCCAGAGCTTGGGCTCCAGCCCAAGCCTGAATGTCTACAGTGCAGTTTTACAGCCCAGTAGCCCAAGCCTGAGTCAGCTGACACATACCAGCCACATGTGTTTAACTGCAGTGTAGACATAACCTAAAAGTTCTGACCAACTGCAGTTAAGCCTACTGCAATTGGTCAAAGCACACTATGGAACTTCTAGTGGGCGGTAGCACAGTCCACACAGCCAGTTAGTGCATGATCCTCAACCGGTGTATGAGGTATCTCTGGAGGTACGCACAGGTCTTCCAGTGGGTACATCAACTTATCTAGATATTTGCTTAATTTTACAACAGGCTACATAAAAAGCACTAACAAAGTCAGTACAAACTATAATTTCATACAGACAATGACTTCTTTATACTGCTCTATCCAGTTTACACAGAAATAAAAGTACAATATTTATATTCCAATTGATTTATTTTATAATTATATGGTAAAAATTAGAAAGCAAGCAATTTTTCAGTAATAGTGTGCTGTGATACTGTTGTATTTTTATGTCTGATTTTGTAAGCAAGTTGTTAAGTGAGGTGAAACTCGGGGGTACGCAAGACAAATCAGACTCCTGAAAGGGGTACAGTAGTCTGGAAAGGTTGAGAGTCACTGCACTAGAGTGCTGTATATTTACACTCCAGCTTGTCATACACCAATGGTTGGTATAGACAAGCCTGAGAGAGAGAGAGAGAGAGAGTGTCACAGAATGAGGCTTAAGTATATTCCATAATTCACCAACAGTCTACAACATACATTCTCCATACACCAATAACTGAAAAGGGACAGCATAACAACACAAGGTGCCATAGGTTTAAACAATAACCACCCTGTGCCATCAGTTTACAGCATTTAAGCAAACTCCAGTTGTACTGTAAGTGCTAATCTGGTGAAATACTTACCGCAATGGAAGTATTTTCATCCAGCTGATACTTAGTGGCAATGCCAAAACGGGTATTGTTACTGCCAGCAGTCCAAGCAAGATTTACTGATGTCTCAACTTTATCGTTAACCTTCTGATAGATTGACCCACCAAATTCAGTGCCATCATTCCTGTTTGTAACAGATAAAGAGTGTGTGAAGATCTCTCCGGTTTGCTGCTGTTTAACCCTCCAATCACTATGAAGTCTCATCTTTCCCTCTCACCGTCTTTCCAACAAAGTAAGTTCCTAACCACTTCCCAAACAAACCTGAGGATAACCCTAACCCTGTGGGCATATTCAATCCCATGCTTCTCTCAGCCAGATCCATGTCTAGTCACTCCTTGGCCGGACACTTCAACTGCGCTCTGTAGATTCTTCACCAAGAGCTGGGTTTAGCCTGGGGAATGAGGGAGCTTTCCAGGAGCTAAGATATTGCACTAACAGGTTTGAAATTTTGACAGAAGAGAGTTCAGCTTTTCCTTCCCAGGCTAGAAGTAGGGAGGGAAGCACATTCCATGCAGAGCATAAACCAATGGGTTCAGAGGGAGCTACATGCAACCCTCATTGGCTAAAATAAGTCAATACAACTCAGCTTTGGTAAGGAGACTGAAAATGGGGAAATGCAGACAATTCCCCCCAAAAAACACTGCCTCTTAAGTACATGTGGCTAGGCAAGTATCACGACACCCAACACTGGGGGTACTTAAGTCTCCTCCCAGACAGTAATGTTAAATGTCCACTTCCACATAGAAGGCTGCCATGGTCTAGGACCATCTAAGAGAGAAAAAGGTAGTAATGCTGCATTAATCCCAATCCTCACAGTTGACATTTTAGTACGTTAGTATGTGGAAGTGGGCAATTTACCCGAGATTCAAATTCCTTCAGTAAGAGTGACACAAACCAGTAGTCAAAATTATGTTTACTAACTTAAATCCCATAGTTATCCTAAACATACCCTCATTAAAAAACTACCCTAATTCCAAAATGTCTTTTCCAATACCAAATTTAGGGGAACAGAATTACCCTGATAAAAAGTCTCCAAAGATAGCAAATTGGGAAGTGACCCTCCTGTAACTGTCTCTTGGGGATGAAAATAAGGTATGTAAAGCCTTTCAAATCTCAGTCTGAATTCAGTGTCCTCCCTTTCTCCACCCAGTATACATCTGATGCAGTTAGCCACACAGTTTGCCTGGCATAATCTAGCCTGGCTCCTCTGGTAGATACTCACACATTAGTGTGTAGTTGGAAGTCTCCTGCTTTGTATCCTAATGCAAAGTTATTCTGTGATAGTTTAGACTTGGCTGTATCAAAAGCCATCTGATAACCAGCAAGCCAGCCTTCATAGCCCAACACAGTCCAGCCATGGATGGTTGGTCCAGAAAGGTCAACGTCAATGTTGCAGCCTAGATTTACATACTCTCGTTTGTAAGAGGTCTTCAATTTCCCACTCTTCTTTCTGTGGAGAGAAACATTTTGTTTTACCCATCCAAGCATGGGCCAGCTACATAGTATTTCTGATGTCTGCACAAAGCACTTAATACTTCATATGCCTTCAAATTTGTGAAGGGTGGGGGCTGAGATAGATATATTTACAAGCAGTTTTGTCCGTGTATGTTGTCATTATTAATTTATAGGATAGATGCACAGACCTAAGCACCTACAGGTGTATTTTAAACATCTGAATGAATTAAATATATATAAAAATATGAGAGAGAGAATGAATGAATGAATATATCCATTTTAGTCCTAATGCCATTTTCCTCAGTTTGTCAGCACCGTTACTGGTTACCAGTTCTAAGGATTATTAGTGGGGCCCTACCAAATTCACAGCCATGAAAAACACACCACGGATTGTGAAAACTGGTCTTCTGTACTTTTGTATATTTTTAGTATAGGGTAAAAATACACAACGTTTCTCAAACTGGAGGTCCCAACTCAAAAGGGGGTTGCAAGCCTGTTGTAGGGGGGTCACGGTAGTCACACCCTAACTTCTGCGTTGCCTTCAGAACTGGGCAGCTGGAGAGTGGTGGCTGCTGGCTGGGCACCCAGCTCTGAAGGCAGCACTGCTGCCAGCAGCAGCACAGAAACAAGGGTGGCATGGTATAGTATTGCCACCTTTCTGTGTTTTTGCTGGCAGTGGTGCTGCCTTCGGAGCTGGGCAGCCATCAAGCAGCAGCTGCTGGCCAGGTGCCCCACTCTGAATGCTTCACTGCTTCTGGCAAAGAACGGCAGCTGCAGTGCAGAAATAAGGTGACATGGTATGGTATTGCTACCCTTCTGTGCTGCTGCTGTCAGTGGTGCTACCTTCACAGCAGGGTGGCTGGAGAGCAGCAGCAGCTGGACGGGCACCCATCTGTGAAGACAGCGCCACTGCCAGCAACACCACAGAAGGGTGGCAATACCATACCATGCCACCCTTATTTCTGCTGCCTTCAGAGCTGGGCACCCAGCCAGCAGCTGCTGGTGTCCAGCCACCCAGCTCTGAAGGCAGCACAGAAGTAAGAGGGACAATACTGCAACCCCCCTTTTGGGCCAGGACCCCCAAGTTTGAGAAACACTGATTTAAGGGATTTACATATTTATATTTTCCCATTTTAAAAACACATTCATGGTTTGTTACAACACCGTGAAAATTTAAGATTTAAATATCTGAAACTGTGAAATTCAAGATTTAAAAAATGCTAAGACTGACATTTACAAAAATGGACCATGAATTTGGTAAGGCCCTAATTATTAGCACTATTGCACCTAAAGCAGAAAACATGATGCTACAATCTTAGGCCTGGTCTACACTACAGAGTTAGGTTGATGTAAGGCAGCTTACATCGACCTAATAATTAAAAATATAAAATGTCAGCATCTACACCAAGGGTTGGCAACCTTTCAGAAGTGGTGTGCCGAGTCTCATCTATTATAGACTTATAGAAAAACTGAACTATTGTTGTATGTAAAGTAAATAAAGGTTTTTAAATGTTTAAGAAACTTCATTTAAAATTAAATTAAAATGCAGAGCCGCCCGGACTGGTGTCCAGGACCCGGGCAGTGTGAGTGCCACTGAAAATCAGCAAGCGTGCCATAGGTTGCCTACCCCTGGTCTACACTAAGGTCCCTCCCAACATAACTCACCTATTTACATCGACTTAACTCCACCTGCATGAGAGGTGTAGTGCTTAAGTCAATGTCGTTAGGTTGACGCAATGTCAGTGTACATACTGCATGGCTTATGTCAACGTAAGTGGCCTCCAGAAGGTGTCCCACAATGCTCCATGCGACCGCTCTGGTCACGGTTTTCAACTCCACTGCCCAGCAGCGAGGTATGCAGGAACAAGCACCTCCCCTGTTAAAGGACTGGGAAATTCTGAATTTTCATTTCGTTTGGTCCATGTGGAGAGCTCACCTGGCAACTGCCCAGCTGAGCATGCTGGCCACATGCTCCAAATGTGCTCCTGCCTGGAGTACACAGGAAGTGATGGATCTTCTGGGTCTGTGGGGAGAAGAGGCTGTGCAGGCACAGCTGCGATCCAGCTGTAGAAACATGGACATCTATGAGCAGATCTCTCTGGGCATGGAAGGGAATGGTTACAAGAGAGACCTGGCAGCAGTGCCATGTGAAAGCCAAGAAGCTGTGTCAGGCAATCTGAAGGCAAGGGAGGCAAACAGTCACTGTGATGCGGCACTGCAGACATACTGCTTTTACAAGGAGCTACATGCTATCCGTTGCGGCGACCCCACAACTATCCCCAAATGCCCCATGGATACATTGGACAAGTCGTAGTCACTGCAGACAACGCCGAGAAAGAGATGTTGGATGAGGAAGAGGAGGATGACAATGGAGCACAGATGAGTGGGGAATCCATTGTCCTGGCGAGCCAAGAGCTGTTTACAACTCCAGAACAGTCCAGCAAGTTGCAGCATGGGCAAGCGTGATACCGGTGAAGGAACATCCAGTAAGTAGCACTGATATTCCAGGGGCACATTTCTCATGTACTAATTTTTATTCATGTTACAAGAGGTAGTGAAATAACCAGTGGAGGTAGAGTGGCTATCTGCTTCTCATTGCCTGGCACAGCTAGGCAGAAGGGACCCTGCAAAAGTTTATGTGCACAGGGATGTCATGTAAATCCTCTACAGAGATCTGAAAGGAAACTTTCCTGCAGGTACTTTGCAATCCATTGCCGAAGATTTCTGGGGAGGGCTGCCTTATTTCTTCCACCGCAGTAGGACATGTTCCCATGCCACTCATCTATTCACTTGCAAGGCATCATTCAGCACACAGGCTAACAGCATAAGGACCCGGTCTGTAGCCTGATGCATGCAGCAGCTGTTCCCTTTCCGCCTCCGTTACCTTCAGGAGTGAGATATCAGCTAAAGTCACTGCAGCTTGTGGAAAATGGCACCAGTATTCTGTTCAACATGCTCAATAAGTACCTGGCCACAATGAAAATGTACTGCTTCACACTTGAAATCACTCCCCTAAATTTATGCAATACAACAATTTTCTCATATATCTAGTCTATGTACTCGCAATAGTACCTCTGTCCATTGTGTGTTTTGCAGCTGCAAATGTGGCCTTCACCTCCCTTTACATTAGCGGAGAGGCTGAGCCAGATAAAGAGAAGAAAGAGAACACAGGATGACATGTTTGTAAAGATCATGCAAGCCTCTGGATCAGCGGACAGCGAGCCAGAGGGTGTGGAGGATCACTCACACACAGAAAATGGACATGGACATTCATGACAGGAGAAGAGCTCAGGAGAATAAGTGACGCACAGCAGGAGACGATAGCTCTTCTGAAGGAGCAATCAGACATGCTGAGGAATCTGGTTGATCTACAAGTGTAACATCTTCGAGGTCACCTCCCTCTGCAGCCTGTCCAGAACAGTCTTCCAGCACTACCCTTCTCCGCCCCACACACACGGACACTTCCATGTGGCATCAGCGGCCCGTGACCTATCCTTACCACTCCACCCCGTGGGAGGGGACAGACAATCACACACACTGATGTGTAACAGACAAGGTCAGTGTAAGTGTTTTTAAAAAGGAAAATGAATGTGCTTTTCCCCCTCAAGTTCATTCCCCTGTATTTCTACAGTATACCTCTGTCGTACATATAATTGTTTGAATTATTGCACAAACCAGAGACCAGTTTTGGAAGCTTAATTAATCTTTATTAGTTCAAAGCATGGGGGAAAGAAGTAGAGGCTAATAGAGAAACTGAGGCACAGAGGGGGAGGGATGTAAAGCAGTTACACAAGGAGTCATAGCATAGCTAGAGCTGGGGATAGAACCAAGGAGTCGTGGCTCCCAGCCCCTCCCTCATTTAACCACTAGCCCCCACCCTCTCTGTGGAATGAGTTGCTGAGTCTCAGCCCAATCCCTGTGAGGAACATAGCATCAAGCATCCCCCCATCACTGGCAGTCCCAGTGGTAGGGCTAGGGAATGGGGGTACCACACTCCAGCATCTCACTGGCTGCCCCACTGTAGAGGTGCCTGGGGAAGCTGAGATCCCGTGGCTGCTGCCCCCATGCCCGGCAGGAGGAGATGAGCACTGAGCACCCAGAGGCACCCACAGATCATGCTGCTGAGGGGACAGAACCTCGTCCGGCTCTGGCAAGGGAGTGGGGTCCAGTGGTTGGGGGAGAGGTGGTTGGGGCTCAGAACTCCAGGGCTCTCTTCCCAGGTCTGGGAGAAGAGTGGGGTGTAGGGGTTCACCAGGGGGAAAAAAAAATCACTGAGATCATAGAAAGAAGTGCATTTGCAAGGTTACACTACTACACACACAGCACTTACAGCGCAGTTCAGACCAGTGCCAAAAACACACTGGCAGGCACAAAATAAAAAGCACCACGCATTACTGTGGGTCATTATTAAAATGGTCTTTCAAAGCCTCCCTGAGCCGCATAGCTCCGTGTTGAGCTCTTCTTATAGCCCTGATATCTGGCTGGTCAAAATCAGCAGCCAGACCATCCACCTCAGCTCTCCACACCAGGGGAAAAAAACTTTCCCCCTTTGCTTCACAGATATTATGAGGTGCACAGCAGGCAGCTATAACCATGGGGATATTTTTTTCACTGAGGTCTAACCTAGTGAGTCGACTTCTCAAGTGCCCCTTGAAACAGTCAAAGGCACATTCAATAATCATTCTCCACCTGGTGAGCCTGTCGTTGAAGTGTTCCTTGCTGCTGTCCAGGTGTCCGGTATACGGCTTCATGAGCCACAGGAGTAAGGGGTAGGCTGGGTCTCCCACGATCACTACTGGCATTTCAACATCTCCAATGGTGATTTTGTGGTCTGCAAAGAAAGTTCCTGCTTGCAGCCTTCCAAACAGGCCTGTGTTCTTAGATATGTGCATCATGCACCTTTCTAGACCATCCTGTGCTGGTAAAATGTCCCTGGTGATCCACCAGCATTTGCAACACCATAGAAAAGAAGCCCTTATAGTTTAGATACTCTATGGGAAAGCAGTCCAGTGCCAAGATAGATGGCACGCATATCCCTATCACCCCAATACAGTTAGGGAACCTCACTGCAGCAAAACCATCCAGGATCTCCTGCACATTGCCCCCAATCAGTCCTCCTTAGCAGGTGATGATTAATGGCCCTGCATACTTGGATAACAGTAACCCCCACACTGGATTTCTCAACTCCAAAATGATTCCTGACTGATCAGTAGAGTTAGGCGTTACAAGCTTCCACACAGCAATCGCCACTCGCTTATCCACTGTCAGTGCAGTTCTCAGTTTGGTGGGTCAGTGAGCTGCAGGGCTGGAGAGAGCTTCGCAAACAGTTCCAGAAAAGTGGCCTTGCGCATTCAAAAGTTTTGCAGCCACTGCTAATAATCCCATACCTGCATAATGATGCAATCCCACCAATCAGTACTTGTTTCTTGGGACCAGAACCAGCTCTCCACCCTGGCTTCCAGCAGGTCTACTTGAAAGGAATTGTCATATTCCATCTGATGGCTCCTCTGAAAATACTGCAGGATTAGGCGCATTGAGTTTGCAACAGTGCAGAGCTGTGCGAGACCCATGCTTCTCTAGAGATGGCGTACTCTCAGGTACGCTAGGCTTTTGAAAACAGGTGTGAAATATTATGGGATGTAGATAAAATTAGAGGAAAGAGAAAAATACATCTTGGGATGTTCGAGTTCCCAGTCACCCTCAGGAGAATGTTTTGCCCCCATGAGGCATTGCAAACCCTTCCCATAACACCCTTCACTAGATGGTGGCAAGTTGCACAGTGGGATCGCTACCCAAGGTGCACTGCTAGTAAGAACGCGCTCTGCTGACACAAGGAGAGTAGCGTGGAGATGCACAATCAACCTACTGCGGTGGCTAGAGATCGACTTAAGTAGACTGAATTTTGTAATGTAGACTTGCCTTAACTCTTCACAATAGCTCAAGCGCCTTAACATCTGCAAAAAGTGATTAATCCTCCTCTTCTCTGAATCTTGTCCTCCCTTGGCTTCCGTGACTGTCCTCTTACGGGTCTCTTCCTACATCTCTAATTGCTCCTTCAGTGTACCCTGAGGAGGATCTTTCTTCATCCCCCCTCCAACTGTGTGTGGGGTTCTGTCCCCATTCCTCATCTCTTTTTTCTCTACACCTTATATCTGGGTCATCTTAGCCACAAACACAAATTCAACTTCTATCTCTATGCTGACAACTTACAGATCTTCCTCCAGCCCCAGCTCCTTTTCTCCAAACAAAAAAGTCTCAGCCTGTCTCTGAGATCTCCTTGTGGACGTCTAGCCATCAGCTCAAGTTCAACATGACTAAAACACAGCTCCTAATCTTCCCTCTCCCCCAAAGCCCTTTCCTACAAGAAGCCTCCTTTCTCTATCACTGTGGACAACAGCAGCATCCTGGCTTGTCACTCAGGTCTGTAACCTGGGCATCATCTTTGACTCGGACCTCTCTCTAGGTCCTTATATCCAGGCTATGTCTAAATCTTGAAGATTCTTGCCACATAACATCTAAGATACGGCCTTTCCCTAACCATCCACTAAGTAAAAAGCTCATCCAAGCTCTCAGTCTCATATCACAATTACTGCAACCTCCTTCTCTCTTGCAAATACAATTTTGCCCCACCCATATCCAATTAGAATGCTACTGCAAGAATCATTCTCCTAGCTCACCACTTTTACCATGTCACCTCTCTCTTTAAATCCATCTAGTGGCTCACCCTTATCTGTCACATCAAACATCACTTGCTTGTCTTCACTTTCAAGGCCCTTTTGCAGCCTACCCCCACCATCCTTATCTCTTATTTGCTACTGAGATGTCAACTCCCATCTCCAAATGGCCCATGATGCTAGCCTCTGTCACCCACTTGTTAAACTTTCAAACAATCACCTTTGTGCTTTCTCCCATGCTGCCCCTCATGATTCAGTGGAGCTCCCCATAAACATCAGCAAAGCTAACTCATTATCCTCCTTCAAACTCTCCTTTACTGTGGTGCCTACAAATAACAAAAAAACCCTGACAATGGTTAAGCTGGTGGTGCACTGATACCACTGCTGATCATGCTGACTAATACTGTCTCACTGTTTCCTTGTATTCTGTTCTCTGTATCTATCTGTTATCTCTTGCCTTATACTTAGATTCTAAGCTCTTTGAGGCAAAGACTGCCTTATTGTTCTGTCTGCACACAGCACCTAGCACAGTGGGGTCATGGTCCAGAACTTGAGCTCCTAGGTGCTATGGTAACACAAATAATAAATACTACTACTACTATCAGTGACACTTTTCTACTTTCACACAATCTCCAATGTTAGAGGTATAGAAGTACCATTTCTTAGTATTTTTATTTATTACACATTTTTAGATGGAGGGGAAATGACATTTTTGAGAGGAATCTTTCATCAAATATATTATTATAAACCTGATATTAGCTGTGTCCTTACAAATATTCTACCAAGATCTGCAGAATAAAAAGTTCTTTATTTTTATCCAGAACGCCTACCTGTTGGGATACTGGAATACGATGATGCTCATTTATCACTGCCACTGAAGTCAATTAACTTTTCATTTGGAAAATTTAACAAATCTGTTTAATCCAATTCTAGGAATCTCTACACAAAATTGAAGTAGGATATTTACCCTGTGTTTGGTACAAATATGGTGTCAAGAGTCAACTTCAATCCCTCAGCTAACTGCAAAGAAGAAGAAAAAGGTCAGATTATCAAGGCTCCTTCTATTGAAAAAGAGGATTGGCTTTATATTCTCTTACCTTACTATAATTCCCATCTCCTCTTCTTGTCTGAATAGAAGATTCACATGATCTTTTGTATAAAAAGTAAGTAATTTGCAGAGAACTCTATATTGAAGATTTAGTTTGAGTGAATAAAGCAAGTAACTTCACTAGTTTTCCACATTCCCAGATACCAAAGCGGTGGGCACCTTATAAATATGTACTTAGAGCATAAGAATGGCCATACTGGGTCAGACCAATGGTCCATCCAGCCCAGTATCTTGTCTTCTGACAGTGGCCAATGCCAGGTGCTTCAGAGGGAATGAACAGAACAGGTAATCATCAAGTGACCCAGCCCCTGTTGCCCATTCCCAGCGTCTGGAAAACAGAGGCTAAGGACACCATCCCTGCCCATCCTGACTAATAGCCATTGATGGGCCTGAATTTATCTACATTATCAACACTGAGGATGGAGTGGAGGTTCAGGATAATCTAGGCATGGCCCAGTGTCTAAACAAATACTTTGCCTCAGTCTTTAATGAGGAGCTTAGGGACAATGGCAAGATGACAAATGGGAATGAGGATATGGAGGTAGATGTTACCACATCCGAGGTAGAAGTCAAACTCAAACAGCTTAATGGGACTAAATAGGGGGGCCCAGATAATCTTCATCCAAGAATATTAATGGAACTGGCACATGAAATCGCAAGCCCATTAGCAAGAATTTTTAATGAATTTGTAAACTCAGGGGTTGTACCGTAGGACTGGAGAATTGCTAACATATTTCCTATTTTTAAGAAAGGGGAAAATAAAAGTGATCCGGGTAACTACAGGCCTGTTTGACATCTGTAATATGCAAGGTCTTGAAAAATTTTTTGAAGGAGAAAGTAGTTAAGGACATTGAGGTCAATGGTAATTGGGACAAAATACAACATGGTTTTACAAAAGGTAGATTGTGTCAAACCAACCTGATCTCCTTCTTTGAGAAGGTAACAGATTTTTTAGACAAAGGAAACGCAGGGGATCTAATTTACCTCGATTTCAGTAAGGTATTTGATATGGTTCCAAATAGGGAATTATTAGTTAAATTGGAAAAGATGGGGATCAATATGAAAACTGAAAGGTGGATAAAGAACTGGTTAAGGGGAGACTACAACGGATCATACTGAAAAGTGAACTGTCAGGCTGGAGGGAGGTTACTAGTGGAGTTCCTCAGGGATTGGTTTTGGGACCAATCTTATTTAATCTTTTTATTACTGACCTTGGCACAAAAACTGGGAGTGTGCTAATAAAGTTTGCGGATGACACAAAGCTGGGAGGTATTGCCAATACAGAGAAGGACCGGGATATTCTACAGGAAGATCTGGATGACCTTTTAACTGGAGTAATAGTAATAGGATGAAATTTAACAGTGAAAAGTGCAAGGTCATGCATTTAGGGATTAACAACAAGAATTTTTGTTATAAGCTGAGGACTCATCAGTTGGAAGTAACAGAGGAGGAGAAGGACCTCGCAGTATTGGTTGATCACAGGATGACTATGAGCCGCCAATGTGATGTGGCCGTGAAAAAACCTAATGCTGTCTTAGGATGTATCAGGCGAGGTATTTCCAGTAGAGATAAGGAGGTGTTAGTACCGCTATACAAGGCACTCGTGAGACCTCATCTGGAATACTCTGGGCAGTTCTGGTCTCCCATGTTAAAGAAGGATGAATTCAAACTGGAACAGGTACAGAGAAGGGCTACTAGGATGATCCGAGGAATGGAAAACCTGTCTTGTGAAAGGAGACTCAAAGAGCTCGGCTTGTTTAGCCTAACCAAAAGAAGGCTGAGGGGAGATCTGATTGCTCTCTATAAATATATCAGAGGGATAAATACCAGGGAGGAAGAGGAATTATTTAAGCTCAGTACCAATGTGGACACAAGAACAAATGGATATAAAGCCAACAGGAAGTTTGGACTTGAAATTAGACGAAGGTTTCTAACCATCAGAGGAGTGAAGTTCTGGAACAGCCTTCCAAGAGGAGCAGTGGGGGAAAAAGACATATCTGGCTTCAAGACTAAGCTTGATAAGTTTATGGAGGGGATAGTATGATGGGATAGCCTAATTTTGGCAATTAATTGATCTTTGACTATTAGCAGTAAATATGCTCAATGGCCTGTGATGGGATGTTAGATGGGGTGGGATCTGAGTTACTACAGATAATTCTTTCCTGGGTGTCTGGCTGGTGAGTCTTGCACACATGCTCAGGGTTTAGCTGATTGCCATATTTGGGGTCAGGAAGGAATTTTCCTCTAGGGCAGATTGGAGGGGCCCTGGGGGTTTTTCGCCTTCCTCCGCAGCGTGGGGCATGGGTCACTTGCTGGAGGATGCTCTGCACCTTGAAGTCTTTAAGCCACCATTTGAGGACTTCAATAGTTCAGACATAGGTTAGGGGTTTATTACAGGAGTGGGTGGGTGAGATTCTGTGGCCTGCATTGTGCAGGAGGTCAGACTAGACCAATATTAAAAATCTATGAATCTAGTTCTTTTTAAAAACCTGTTATACACAACATCCTGTGGCAAACAGTTCTACAGGTTCACTGTGTGTTGTGCAAAGAAATACTTCCTTTATTTGTTTTAAACCTGCTGCCTATTAATTTTATTTGGTGACCCCTAGTTCTTGTGTTATGAGGAGTAAATAACACTTCCTTATTTACTTTCTCCACACCAGTCATGATTTTATAGACCTCTATAATATTCCCCTGACTTAGTTGTCTCTTTTCCAAGCTGAAAAGTCCCAGCTTTATTAATCTCTCCCATGTGAGGCCTTACATTCAACTTGATGGCATTTCCTCTGTTTCCATGTATGTATATACGTAATGCAAGAACTTTTGATTGCCCCATCTGATCAATTCCGAAATTTCAGAGAATGTTCTAGATGTCAAAGGCCAGAAACTTTTTATTTTGGGGGATAATTTGAGCACTGAATGGCAGGAAAATGAGGGACAAAGTTGCTGTCATCTGTCGATGGCATCCATTAACAGTTTGCAGCATAACACTACTACTGCTCAGGGACGGCCAGAGGGAAAGGAGAGAGAATGCTTCATTCCCTCTCCCTAATGTTCTTCCTCCTCAAAGACAGCACCAGTTGTCCACTCCTTCCTTCTCAATCTTGTGGGAAGAAAGATATTTCAAGGGGCATGGCAGAGAAAGACAGAGTCTCCATTTGCACTTAAAAAAATTAGTCAAATCTACAGAGCGAGGCCTACATGAGCAATGAAGCATGCTATCCTCTAGTGTGTGTAGGCAGCAGGAGAGGGTGCCAGAGTTTCTTCTGCTGCTGTACCAAATGGGCACTCTGTGGGCTTGATTTTAGCTGAAAACAGGTCTTGTTTTTTGATTTTCACCAAAAATCAATACAACATTCCATGAAATTTTTCAATTAATTGGATGCAGTTTTCAGAAGTTTTACACGGCACAGAGAAATAATAATGAGCTGAGTGTAGGACCTTGCTTTGTTTGGCCAACTAGTAAATCTTTATTTTAATTCTAACTTTTATTTGCACTCACAGCCCTACCTGTTTAGTAAAAATTTTGCATAGCTAGTTGGACATCATCTAAATAACCCCCTTGTATTGATGCATATACACCTCTACCCCGATATAACTCTGTCCTTGGGAGCCAAAAAAAAAAATCTTACTGCGTTATAGTTGAAACTGCGTTATATTGAACTTGCTTTGATCCGCCGGAGCGCGCAGCCCCCCCTCCCTGGAGCTCTGCTTTACCGCATTATACCCAAATTCGTGTTATATTGGGTCGCGTTATATCGGGGTAGAGGTGTATTAGTTTTTAGGTCATTAATCTTTCTTAGTGTTATGCAACCTTAACTTTGCAAGATCAAATACTTAAAAACCAGGCAATTACAAAAGTAAGGTTGCTTAACTTCGCCATCCTGCACATCTGGCAGGTACAACAATGGAGTAGCCAGACAGTGTTAATGGCTCATCGATACCCATTGAGAAAAGAATCCTCTATCCTAGAGATTTCTCAGAGGAAGCATGTACACCATGGGGGCGGATTAACACACCTCAAAGCAAAGATATTTCGCAAGCTGGAAGAAAACATAAAAGAGGGGAAGTGACATCACATGGCTCTCTTCCTCCCAACTCAACACCTGGAAGAAACGTCTGGAGGACAAAGACTGGGGGAAGAGAGTCCCAGGCTGGGAAAGAGTTCCAGTCCGTGTATTGAGGAACTGAAACCTGTTTGTACCATCTACACTGCTTGATTCAAATCCTGTTTAATTCTGTTTTCTATTCTACTTAAAAAAATGTGTTTTGGTTGAAGTGCTTGGGAAATCTCAGCTCAGTTCACAAAGACCAGTGTGTCTCCTCTCCACATTGAGGGAGGAGTGGACTGGGTAACGAACTTACACTGGCCAGGCTTTGGACCAGTACAAGATGGTATAGTTCTGGGGTGCAAGGCTGGGGAGCAGAGGAACTGGTTGGGCCTTCCTATTGATGATTCATGAGTGGCTGGGAGAGCATTCATGTAACTCAGTTGGGTGGATGCCTGTGTAAGTGGAGTACCTGCCAGAGGTTTGGGCTTGACACAGCACCACAGTGTAAGAGGCAGCCCAGGTTGGTGGGACAGAGGGCTCAGCAGTCCCACAGTCCAGGTTGCATCCCGGGGACCCTGTCACAAACATCATATGTCCATGACACAGTAATCTTCTGTTTATTTTAACAAGGGAAAGGATAGAAAATAGTTCATAAATGGGTCATGGCCAAGTTAACTTTAATTTATAGCTCTTCCTAGTATCTGAATGGTTCTTCTTGTAACCTTAATATTGAATTACAGCTAGTTTACTGCATTTCATGTCACAGTAATTTAAGGAAAAAATTAAGATTTGGAGGTATTCAGTGTTTGCACTTTATAGGCTTTGGTGGGTTTTCCAGATTCCACAGATTTGTCTAGTCTGTACGCACATTAAAAATTCACAACTACCTTTGTCTTCAGCTATCCACCTCATGCTGTTTACAAGAGCAGCTGGCTCCACTAGCAGAGCTTGGAGGCAATTTTGAGGCAGAGAACAGACTCAATTGTGCATCTTTCCACACCTTAGAATAAAAGTGCCTCCTCCAGCCGCTGCTATATTTGTTTTGTAATGTAAGTTAATAAGTATGTAGGGTCAAATTACAGTACAAACCAAATGGGACAACTGCTTCATTTTTGAAAGATTAGATTTAAAACCTGGCTTAGGTCATAAATGAAAATCAAGGACTCCTCTAGTCCTTAATGGATATATTTACATATCAGAAAATAACCTCACAATTTATTAAAATACAATATGAATACTCAGAATGCCCATCTGCAACAGCAGTCGTGCTGCAAGTCTGAATGATGATGTACAGTATTGTGTGAGGACATTTGTCTGCTCTACCTGTCTGCACTACAACTCCACCTTTAAGAACATCAAATTCAGAAACAAAATTATATGAAAACTCCTACATACTGTACAAAAAGAATGAATTGAGGTATTCCCGTCTATTCTATATTTTAGTTAGTCCTAATTTACCACAGCTCTCCTATAATTTGTATCTTCTATTGGTTTATTCTCAACACAGTATTTTTACCTGACTTGCTGAATCGCTTTCATAATTTCCACTTTCTCTTACCTTATCCTCCATGGACACCTCTGTCCCCAGGGTGTTGTCTGTGTTCCATTTCTGGGTGAATGTAAGTCCATAGTCCTTGATCTTGTATTTGGTCTCTAGGCTGCCTGAGGCCTTGCCTGTGTCTGTGTTGGAGGAACCAGTGGTGGTAAATTCCTGGCAAAAACACCAGACAAGAATTAACACACATTACTTAATTAAATTTAATTTCTACTTGAGTCCCATCCCTTTGAACCAGTGGTTCTCAACTTTTTCTGAAGCGTGCCCCCCACTTTTTTTTTTTTTTTTTTTTAAATTTGGAGCACACCCCTTGCAAAATGTGACATTCTAATGATGGAACTGGGGACATTAATACATAGAATCCTCTTTAGTGGAATCAATTTTAACTAAAATCAGTCCATTGACCCTGCTGTCTAACTCTGCATAGACTAGGAAACCTTTTAAAAGCACATACCTTAATAGCCACAAAGTTTTCCAAGGAAGTATTTCTCAATTTCAGAAAAGAGTGCAACCCCCATGTGCCATGTCACAATGCCACTCACTCAGATTTGCTCCAGCCACCCCTCTGTCATGACAGAGGGTGGCCGGGCCAAATTTGAGCAGATGGTATTGCAACCCCATGATTGAGTGGGAAGGCTTGCTGAGTCCCCCTAGAAAGTTTGATAAGACCATAAGAATGGGCATACTATGTCCATCCAGCCCAGTATTTTGTTTTCCAAAAATGACCACTGCCAGATGCTACAGAGGGAATGAACCAAACAGGGGAATTATCGAGTGATCCATCCCATCGTCCAGAACCAGCATCTAGCAGTCAGACATTTAGGGATACTCACAAGGTGGGGTTGTGTCCCTGACCATCTTGTTTAATAGTCATTGATGGTCCCATTCTCCATAAACTAGTCTAATTTTTTATTGAACACAGTTACACTTTTGACCTTTACAACATCCCCTGGCAACAAGTTCCACAGGTTGACTGTGCATTGTGTCAAGAAGTACTTCCTTTTGTTTTAAACCTGCTGCCTGTTAATTTCATAGGATGACCCCTGGTTCTTGTCCCTATTCACTTTCTCCACCGTTCATGATTTTATAGACCTCTGTCAACCCCCACTTCCCCTTAGTTTCTTTTCTAACCTGAACAGTCCCAGGCTTTTTAATCTCTCCTATGGAAGCTGTTCCATACCACTAATCATTTTTGTTGTTCTCTAAACATTTTCCAATTCTAATATATCTTTTTTTGAGATCGGACAACAAGAACTGCATGCAGTAGTCAAGGTGTGGGTGTATCATAGATTTATATAGTAGCATTAAGATGCTAGCTGAGAACTGCAGCTTTAAACCATTTGTTTAATCATTTTACACCCTCATGATTTTCATCATAATACCTGGACCCAGATGACTGGATGATAGATAAAAAGGGCTCCAGAGGTGATCCTGGCAATTACAGGCAGGTAAGCCTAACTTTAGTACCAGGCAAATTGGTTTACACTGTAGTAAAGAAAAGAATTATCAAACACATATATGAACACGATTTGTTGGGGAAGAGTCAACATGGCTTCTGTAAAGGGAAATCACGCTTTCACCAATCAGACTTTTGATATGGTCAACAAACATGTGAACAAGAATGATTTAGTAGATATAGTATACTTGGACTTTCAAGAAGCCTTTGACAAGACCCCTAACCAAAGGCTCTTAAGCAAAGTAAGTAGTCATGGGGTAAGAGGGAAGGTCCTCTCACGGATCAGTAACTGGTTAGAAGACAGGAAACAGGATAGGAATAAATGGTCAGTTTTTAAAAGGAGAGAGGTAAATAACGGGGTCCCCCAAGGATCTGTACTGGGACCAGTGTTGTTCAACATATGCATAAATGATCTGGAAAAAGGGGTCAATAATTAGGTAGCAGACTTTGCAGACAATACAAAATTACTCAAGATAGTTAAGTCCAAAGCTGACTGCAAAGAGTTACAAAGGGATCTCACAAAAACTGGGTGACTGGGCAAACAAAATGCAGATGAAATTCAATGTTGGTAAGTGCAATGTAATGCACATTGGAAAACAATCCCAACTATCCAGGCAAAAAGATGGGGTCTCAATTAGCTATTACCACTCAAAAAAGAGATCTTAGAGTCAATGTGGATAGTCCTCTGAAAACATCTGCTCAATGTGCAGAGGCAGTCAAAAAAAAGCTAACAATGTTAGGAACCATAGGGAAAGGGATAGATAATGAGATAGTAAATATTGTAATGCCACTATATAAAGCCATGGTATGCCAACACTGCATGCAGTGCTGGTCACTCCATCTCAAAAAGGATATATTAGAATTGGAAAAAGTACAGAGGGCAACAAAAGTGATTACCGGTATGGAACAGCTTCCATATGAGGAGAGGTTAAGACAACCGGGACTATTTAGCTTGGGAAAAAGACAATTAACAAGGGATGTGATAGAGATTTATCAAATCATGAATGGTATGGAGAAAGTGAATAAGGAAGTGTTAGGCCTGGTCTACACAAACCCCCCAATTCGAACTAAGGTACGCAAGTTCAGCTACGTGAATAACGTAGCTGAAGTCGACGTACCTTAGTTTGAACTTACCGCGGTCCAGACGCGGCAGGCAGGCTCCCCCGTCGACTCCGCGTACTCCTCGTGCCGAGCAGGATTACCGGAGTCGAAGGCGAGCACTTCTGGGTTCGATTTATCGCGTCCAGACAAGACACGATAAATCGAACCCAGAAGTTCGATTGCCTGCCGCCGAACCAGCGCGTAAGTATAGACAAGCCATTATTTACCCCTTCACATGACATAAGAGCCAGGCATCACAAAACAATCAAAAGGAAATACTTCTTCACACAACGCACAGTCAACCTTTAAAACTCATTGCCAGGGTCATGCTGTGAAGGCCAAAAGTATAACTGGGTTCAAAAATGAATTAGATAAGTTCCTGGAGGATAGGTCCATCAATGGCTATTAGCCAAGCTGGCCTGCAATGCAACCACATGCTCTGGGTGTCCTTAAGCCTCTGACTGCCTGATGCTGGCACTGGACAACAGAGGTGGATCACTCGATAATCGTCCTGTTCTGTTCCTTTCCTCTGCAGTAGCTGGCATTAGCCGCTGTCGGAAGACAGAATATTGGGCTAGATGGATCATTGGTCTGATCCATTATGGCTGTTCTTATGACCCCTTTTTCCAAACCTTTTTATTCTACTTCTTACCATTGAACATAATTCTTTCTGTATCTCAGTTGCCTACTTCCTGACCCAGTCCCCTAGTGCACTATTGAACTTCAAATCCTTAAGACAAAAGGTCATCAACTGGAGAAATTCTAGTGCAAAAGACACTTGCTCCATTGTAATGTCTGGATAAATCCCAAAGACTTCCCTCAAGCTACCTTCTGGTCTGGAAAAAAATCATCATTTTATTATTCTGTATTCTTTAAAGACATCAAAAATCCTTGGTCACTCTTCAGTTACATTAGCTCACTTCTTCACAACCCTGTATCCCTCTTCTTTTTCACCTACAAAGTTTGCCATATTCTTCCATTCTAAAACTGCAGTAGTATATGATACCCACCAGCTCCACCCCCTCTTTTCCCCTTTACATAGATTCAGTCCTCACACATCCTGCACCCAGACTCCCATCTATTCAGAACACTGCATCCACCTTCTAACCTTTACACATGAACATAATCACATCATCACAACTCTTAAAGGGCTCCACAGGCCCTCTATCTACTAGCAAAATCGCACTCCTCACCCTCAAGCACTGCCCTGCCAAGACTCTCCCTTCTATTTCTCCAATCTCTTTTCTCCTTATACACTACTGGCTTCATCTGCTCTTCCAATTCTGATCTCCTCCTATGTTCTCTACTCTTTACCCTCCTTTGTGAGGTCCATTCTTTGATGCTGCCACACCAGCTGTTGAACTTTTCTCTACCTCGCAGATACTTCTGTAAAACATAGCTCAAAACCCACATCTTCCTATGCTGCCTACAGCCAGCCAGATGCTGGCCAGTTCCCCATACAGTAGAGTTTCTTATTATCAAGACTTTATGCCTTTCCTTGTCAACTGTCCGCATCTACTGTCTAATCCTCTTGTAACTAATTCAGTAAATGCTGTGTGAACATACGAACACATTAAAAATGTTAACTGTATGGTACATTCTGATTATAGTTATAATGCACATCAGGAAAGTTATGAGAAGTGTCTGACAAAAGACAATTTCAGTTCCCATCTTTGGAACCCTAACTGTAAAGATTAGGCTTGTTCCAAGCCTCTGAGAACTTGTATTCTTAGATGGCACATACTCTATTTCCACACTTCCAGGCCAATGCAATGTTTCAGGAAACTCAGACTTGGAACAGTTTTAAAGTACCAGAGGGGTACTACCAAAAACACATTTCTGTCACAATATGCAAGATGGCACTTACTTTATGATTATGCCATGCTGCAACAGCACCCAACTGTCTTAAAATAAATCCATCCAGACATCAAAGGAAAATATAGGATCAAGATCAAGAAACTGACTTCTGTGGTTGATTAGCCTTTAAACAGAGTTTTCAGGCTCCAAATGTAAGTGCACAAATCTCTGATTTGTTACTTCTGTGAGATTATGTTTAAAGAGACCAATCTATAACTGACTTTTAAAAATCTCTCGTTTGATCTTAATGCAGATCATCAATCTAAACGGCTGAACAGATTTCTCAGATCAAGGACAAGAAAAAGATCTTGTCTGCCCTTTTCACTAAACACAGTGAAGAGAGAGAATCCTGCTGTCATATGATCAAAAGCAGAAGGATTTCCCTAGCAGTTAGAACTGGATCTCCTTCTGAGAGAGGACAGCGCAGAGTCAACATTTGTTACCATTCATCTCTAGACTGTCAAAAGCAGAGTTGTGATTGGATCATGTCCCGTGAGAGCATTTCTGAAATCCTCTGCCTCAGAATGCCAGACTGGCTTAATTTCATATACCAGTCTGAACCAGTCCTCAAGCTCAACTTCATAACTGACCTTTCAGCTCACTGTGGCAGACATCTTAGAAAAACATGAGACACTTAGTAGGGCACTGAACCAGTTGTGCTGTATGAAGCAACAACATCTGAAAGAAAAGTCTGCGAGGGAATGAAAGCTGTATATGAAGGTTCTACCTCTCAAACTTAAAGAGAACTCAACACACGGTAAAACTACTTGCCGTTATATCAAGACAGAGTGTGGCTTCCATTTGTACCCAATTATGTGGCACATCCCTCATTTTGGTCCCCACCTCACTTCCATCCCACACAAGCCTGCTGTTCTTTCATTGTTAATGCAAAATACTGATATTAGAAATGCTAAATCATGATTCTGAAATAACAGAAAATTGTATCTATACCACATCATTTCTAGATTCCTTTCCTCTTATTTTTGTTGTGTTTCTATGGTTCTTTGACACAGACTTTAAATACCTGTGTTATACAATTGGGTTATAGTGGAGTGTAAGCTATGCACACAGGAACGCTTCATGTCAGTTACCATTTTTCCTTCACCTCCTAAATAGATTAGGAATGTCAATATGTGTCACAGTCCAGAGCAAAGTATGTAAAAGTAGGAAACCCCATTAGAAAGTGACAACAGGAAGAAATACACAAGAACAATCACTATTCTTACCAGCTGAGTAAGTAGCCAAAACCAAAGTTGCATGGAAAGGGGAGAAAACATTTGAGAAATTAAGGATTTTGATCAATCAGCAAACTTAGTCAGATTTGGATGTTCTCTGTATACATTCTGGCCATTATTTAACACAACAGCCTCAGTATCATATTCTTAGCATGTGAAAATTACAATGCATTGCTAAACAAATTGCCTAAAAAAACCCTGATATTTCATACTTCAGAGCTATTTCATTTCAGTCACAATAAAAAACTTGTATTCCCCATATCTTTGCTATCGCACTGTGGTAATCCACTTAACTGTGACAAACTACAAAATAACAAGCTACCTGCTGCTATAAGAATGAATTAAAATGTTTGTGCATTTGTGAGGTGTGAATGTACAACCAGAAGGGAGAGCTGAAGCAAATATGGGCACGATAGAGGTTGAAAAGTAATGTGAGTGAAGGAAGCATAAATGGCACTGTAGACATGCATGCACAGGAGTGCAAAAGACCATGCAAGAATAAGCATGCCTAGTGGGGAGATATTCTTGAGGGTAAAGGTAAAAAATATGGATTCTATTCCTCCCTCTGTCAGGCTTCCTGTGAGATCATGGGGAACTAATAATTTTCCCCTTCTGTAAAATGGGGATTATATTTTGTACTTTTCAGAGATCCTGTGAGATTTAATTCAGTAATGCATGTAAAATGCTGTCAAAGCCTCATGTAATAGATGCTATAGAAATGCTATGCTTTATTATTAAGCTTAGCAGCATAAGCATAAAGGAGCAGCATTCAACCCATTTTGAACAGAACTGGAAATGCAAGCCCAAGCACAATAAAACTCCTTCTAAATTATGTCCCCCAGATCACCAATGGTGTCAAAGATTCAAACACTCCCTTTAAATCCAGCGAAGGTCTCTGGCAATATTTTGATGGTGGGAACTTGGGAGTATAGCTTTTGCAAAGCCAGCCAGCCAGCTCTCAACTTCATCCAAAACCTCATTTAGCTAAAGGTTTTTGGTGTCCCGAGTCCTTTGGATAAATAGTTAATGCAGGATTGTGAATCCAGACTAATAGTAGTGGATGATCTGGCCTGCATCCATAAGCAGAGATGTGAGCCAGAAACAAATTTAGCTATAAAAAGGTAGTGAGTGAGAACACACGACCAGAAGCATGACAATGGAAACCCATTCTGAAGACACCACGAAGACGGAAGAGTGAACAAATGTACCTAATGCAAATCCTAACATAATGACAGTATGCTATGTGAAAGTTTGTATAGAACACAGAGAAAATACCGGGACACCAATTCTTCACATCATTCTAGTAGCACACCACTCACCTCCAGGCATTAAAATGAGATGAAACAGAAAAGTAGTAAATACAAGTGAATTACTTTTGTTACTAAAGAGGTTTACTCTCATCTTTGCTACACTGATGTCATTGAAAGTCTTCAGTACTCACCACTCCACTGGAAGACTTGGTCTTCAGCTCTAACTTGACCATTCCAAATCCTGAAACAGCAAAATTCACAAGTTTCTATAACAAGAATATAATAGACACTTACTCCGGAATCAAACAGGTTGGGAGTGTTTGCTTGAAACAGCCCACCCTGTTACTAGGTGCTGATCTTCCTGGGAAAGTATTAAGTGGTTTCTGATGACTCACCAAGGTAAGTGGCTCATTATCCATTGGGATGTAAGGGAGGCAGAAGTGTCTATTTCAGAGTACAACTAGGGTGTGGGCTGAGCACTCCTGATTGGATTAATACATTTTAAGACCAGAAGGGAACATTATGATCATCTGTCTGAACTGCTGCATAACACAGGCCAGAGAATTTCATCTAGTTACATACTTGAGGCAAGAATTACATATACTTGAGCTAGGGCATATTTGTAGTAAAACATCCAATCTTTAGAGACTTAAAGTGATTACCCCTTGATAAATTGTTCCAATGGTTAATCATATTTACTGTTAGATATTTGTGCCTTATTTTAAATCTGAACTTGTCTAGCTTCAACAGATCTCATTAGACATTTGTCATCAGATATCTTTTCTCCATTTAGATACTTGTAGACTGGGATCAAACCACCTTTTAACCTTCTCTTTTAGAAGCTAAATAAACAGACATGTTTAAGTCTCTCATTGCAAGGCAGGTCTTCCAGCCCTCAGATAATTTGTGTAGCTCTTTTCTGAAAGCTGTCCAATTTGTCAACATCTTTTTTGTCATAGTCTCACCAATACCACATACATAGATAATATCGTTTCCTTATTCCTGCTTGATATTCCTTTGTTTACACATCCCAGAACAACATTTGCTCTCTCTTTAGGCTGAAAATGTAGAAGCAGCTAAGACCAGAAAGAAAGCTTGAGCTGAAATTGTTCAAAATATAGTTTGGTCTTTGTTAACAAAGACCAGTCTGAGAAATGGTGAGTTTTTGACTTTACAGTGTGTGAACTTTGTTTAGAGCAGTTTGGGAAACGCACCCACTCACACACTGTTTAACAACAAAATTTCACAAAATAGATGATTTCAGAATTCATGACATGTCACTGTACTGTCAGTCTCAGGATTCCCATAACTGATCATAATTTAAATCAGTCACGAGCAATGAAAATACAGAGTGCTATCCCCACAAGATGGACTGAATCTCTCAAAGCAGTTATTCAAATGAATTTATATGACATATATAAATCTAAAATTCCCAGATGCAAAAGAAAAAAAAAAAATCAAACCAAAGGTCAACTATTAATTGGAAGATCACCACTTTTACCACTTCCTCCAATAGAGAGACAGATATTAGCAATTTTCCTTTAAAAATTCTTACAGCAGATGGAGAAATGATCATCAATTAGGAAGAAATCCAGTATGAAGATCCAGGAAAATACATAAATATACATATATAGAAAAAAGCCACTTCTTTATCAGCTATATAGGGCTAGTTTTATGCCACAAACAATGTAAATACCGCATTAAGCCATTGTTTATGTAAATTATCAAGAATTGCAAACAAGAGAACAGTTCAAGCAGAGAGTTCCTCCCCTAGAGAGACTTTCTGGTTTTCTTTTAAAATAACATTTTCCAGTTTAAAGTGCTCTAAATTATTTGTACTGTGTCCAACATTACACATAATTTGTCTCAAACAACATAGGAGCACTCTACCTGAGGGGATCGTCTGTTGCCAATGGTCTGCTATGACAACTTACATCAAGAGGTTGGACATAATTATACATATTCCTGTATATAATAAAGAAGGTGAGAAGCACTGCATCCTCTATAAAAGGCTGAGGACACTGGAACACTTCTCACTATTCAAATTACATTTTGTGGCATCTTTCTGACCAAGACTCAAAACTGTTTCCTTTCTAGTTTGTTTGATACACATTTATGGTGTGTTAATATATTGAGTAAGTAGCACTAAATATTTTTTCTCCTTCTCTTGTACTTATTTGGTCACATTATTACCACAAAATATTATTTCTGTCAATACATATGTAAATAGTGTTATTACTTTTGTTAAGGTACCTAAGAAATGTAAGTTTATTAGCATCAACATATGATCATGCTGCTTACCATATCCTTTGTTGAATACATCCCTGGCGGATTTCCCCAGGTCACAGTAGGACGGTGGGACAGCCATTGGGTCTGAAAAGATTAGAAGTGGAGAGAACCCAGAGTTTACAATACAGAGCCAAAAATCTTACTAAGCAGAGAGACCTTCCTTACTTTCACGTTGTTTTGTCAGAAAGAACAAAAGGTATTTTATCATATCAGAAATTTAACATAAGCCAACCTATAATTCAGAATCACTGTACCCCAGAAGTGGAATTAAATTCTAGCAATGTACTTGTCCCAGAATCTGCTAATATTGTATCAGAAAAAGAACCCAACAATTTACTGACTCCATTTCTGTTCCAACAATTGAATGCTCCTTTCATGATAGGAACTGTTCTGACAAGGGCCCTAGGTGACATACCCCATGGTAGTGAATACTCATATAATCGCAGGACTGGAAGGGATCTCGAGAGATCTTCTAGTCCAGTCCCCTGCACTGAAGGAAGGAAGAAAGAAGTATTATCTAGACCAGGGGTAGGCAACCTGCGGCACGTGTGCCGAAGGCGGCAAACGAGCTGATTTTCAGTGGCACTCACACTGCCCGGTCCTGGCCACCGGTCCGGAGGGCTCTGCATTTTAATTTAATTTTAAATGAAGCTTCTTAAACATTTTAAAAACCTTATTTACTTTACATACAACAATAGTTTAGTTATATATTGCAGACTTATAGAAAGAGACCTTCTAAAAACATTAAAATGTATTACTGACAAGCAAAACTTTAAATTAGAGTGAATAAATGAAGACTCGGCACACCACTTCTGAAAGGTTGCTGACCCCTGATCTAGACCATCCCTGACAGGCGTTTGTCTAACCTGCTTTAAAAATCTCCAGTGATGGAGATTCCAAAACCTCCCTAGGCAATTTATTCCAGTGCTTATCTATCCTGACAGCTAGGAAGTTTTTCCTAATGTCCAATCTAACCCCCAGCTCATTGATTCCTCAAGGTTAAAGAGAATTTTTTTTCTCCCTCCTCCCTGTAACAACCTTTTGTGTACTTAAAAACTGTTATGTCCCCCTTCTGTCTTCTCTTCTCCAGACTAAACAAACCCAACTTTTTAAATCTTCCCTCCTAGGTCATGTTTTCTAAACCTTTAATCATTTTTGTTGCTCTTCTCTGGACTTTCTCCAATTTGTCCACATCTTTCCCAAAATGTGGTGCCCAGAACTTCACACAATACTCCAGTTGAGACCTAATCAGCGCAGAGTAGAGTGGAAGAATTACTTCTTGTGTCTTGCTTACAACACTCCTACTAATATATCCCAGAATGATGTTTGCTTTTTTGAAACAGTGTTACACTGTTGACTCATATTTAGCTAGTGATCCATTATGACCCCAAATCCCTTTCTGCAGTACTCCCTCTTAGGCAGTCCTTTCCCATTTTGTATGTGTGCAAGTGATTGTTCCTTCTTAAGTAGAGTACTTCGCATTTGTCCTTATTGAATTTCATCCTATTTATTTCAGACCATTTCTCCAGTTAGTCCAGATCATTTTGAGTTTAAATCCTATCCTCCAAAGAACTTGCAACCTCCCCCCCCCCCAGCTTGGTATTGTGTGCAAACTTTATAAGTGTACTCTCTATGCCATAAATCATTGATGAATCAGCAAATGAAAGCCCATGGAGTCCAATATTAACTCAAAGCCAATTTAGAACTATATACGATTTTCTCCCCTTATTTTCTTCATTCTTCCCCTCAGGTAGTCTTCCAGAGCTTTGGAAAATACAAAAAGGACATCTGTCTACAGTATGTGGATGTGACTGACACCCTGGCACCCCAATATTCACCACTGTCATGTAATTAGGATATGTTTTGTACCAAGTATGCTTTGTGAGGTATCATTCTAAAAGTCTTGATCTGCTAGACATTAATGTGTTGTTGGATTGTATGTGCTATCATCGTATGTGAAGTTATTAAGTTTCGCTATGTATGTGTTACTGAAACATGTGAGGTTGAAAACACTCACAAGCAGCCTTTCAGGTACAACAGTAAAAAGGCCAAACGATGTTAACGGTTATGAGGAAATGCGCACAAGGATTACCCCAGGAACTATGTACAATAGAAACCTCTCAGAGATAGCACTACACAGTGGGAACTGTTTGACCCAGGTCACAGCAAAAGAGCTTTCCAGCAAGTGGGGAGAAGATATAAAAGGGTGAAAATGACATCATGAGGGGACCTCATTCTCCCTACAACAACATACCTGGAAACACCTGAGGAACAAAGACTGAACAAGACTGAACGGGGGGGAAGTAATGGTTGTAGGCTAAAAGGGATTTCTAGCCTGTGTATGAAAACCTGGGAAACCCAAGATGCGAAGCCAAGGCAGTTTGTGCCTTAAGAATCTGCCAGCCTGTTTATCACTCAGGGTGAGAATTTGCTAATTCATATCCTATCTATCTGGCATGTTAAACTCAGTTTGCGGTTTTGTTTATTTACTAGGTAATCCGCTTTGATCTGTTGGCTATCATTTATAATCACTTAAAATCTATCCGTTTGTAGTTAATAAACTTATTTTATATTTTAATCCAAACCAGTGTGTGTTGGACTAAGGTGTCTGGGGAAAATCTCAGCTTGGTTACCACAAGTGTGCATGCTCCTCTTTACATTGAGGGAGAGGCGGACAGTGTTAAACCCATATACAGGCCAGATTTGAGACCAGGGCAGTACAGTAGTGCTCTGGGGTCCTAGGCTGGTGGTTAGAGAGCCTGCATGTGACTACAGCTGGGTGTGTTCCTACCTGTGTGAATGCTGGTGAAAGTGCAAGCTTGGAGGGCTTTGCAGCTTGTCACAACAGCACAGTGTGAGAGGGAGCCCAGGCTGCTGGGTCAGTGGTATCCCAGTTCCAGGTGACACTCCAGGACCTTGCTGAGTCTCTCTCTGATAATGCACTTAACAGAAAAACGGGACTATGGTCTAACATAAATAACTGTTTCTGTCTCAACTTTAATTTTGTTTAAACAGAAAAAAGCCAGAAACTGAAAATTGTGAGTGGAGTGTTAGTTTTAATGTTGGATGTCTCAACCCTTTTGTTTGGTGTCACTACCTAAATATTATTAAATACCATTTTAAATAATAATATATTCTGCTAGTGGCTTCACATTAAAGAAACATAGGTAGCTTCTATTCTAGAGTTTGTGCCTGAGAAATATGGATTTATAATGGCAAATCTTAAACATCCATCATGTTACTGTGGTAGCTTCTGTTCCAGAAAGGACCAACTAACCAACAGCTGAATGGCTCATTTGTTGCAAAGCTTCTCTTGAACAGCTGCCACTAGAAATATCTCCAATCCTCCACTTGATAAATTATATTACACTGAAAGCACCGCTGATCCAAGATAATAATAATAATGCAAACTAAGAGGTAAAAATCTTTAAAATCATCAATTCCCTTCAAATACTCACACCCCTTACCTTTCCTTTGAACTACACAGCAGTGCTAACTGTTTAGCCTCTTTCTTATTACTGTTGGGTTTCTCTTCCCCCACGCTCTTGCTGAAGAGCAAACTTGAGTTCTTCTGACCTTTGTGTGACAAGAAATCTATTCTTGCAGCAAGCAGTTTCTGACTTCACTCACAAAAAGACAAAACTAATCAAGCGCAGAACTGCTTCACAAAGCTCACTTTCTGTCACTATACTGGCTATTATGCAAGGATATCAACAAAGTATCTGAATTAATTCACAACTCAACCTTGTGGATGGATTACACAGAGCTGAGACAATTTACACACTCTAATGAACCTCTTTATTTTTAATAGCTGGCCTTCTGCTATATATATCTATATATATATATACACACATACACACACACACACACATATATACCTGTGGGTCTAGAAGGTACAGAACAGCCGGACATGACCGCAGATTCCTTATATGAAGATTAGATCATAAATTATGTACGTCTCAAATGTGAACTTATAAAAGGCCTTTAAACCTGTCAAATACGGAAAAAAATTGATGCATCATTAAAGACGAAAAGACAAGTTTTACTTATACTATTACAGCAGCATCGGCTCTAGTCGTGGAGCAGGCTGCATTTCTGATATAAAACCTGATTTTCACCAAAGAACAACTGCTGAGGTGAGCCAGGAGCAAATTATTCCACAATTTTTAAAAAAGTTGCTGTTATCTTTTAAAGTTTATTGTCAGAATTTTTCATTCCATTGTTTTCAAAACAGCTCAATGACTTAAAATCATTACTAGGACTTAAAGCAAACAAAATAAAGAGAGAACAGCCAACACCAGGAAAGTGTAAAAGCAGATATTGTGGTTACGGATACGTGGTTAACTGTTTTTGAGGCTTAAAAAATGTATTAGGCACATATACGAGCAAAAGCCAATACCAAAGATGGTGCTCTGCACAAGCCCCCCATCAGATGCACAAGCGGCATCCTGGTGAGAAACGTAGTAAACTAAATAGCTACCTCTTTCACTATCCACACTAGGTAATTCACCACCCCACTCCACCCTGACTTTTTGGGGGATATCCAGCATCTCCCTCCCTCATTTATCAATTGCTGAAAAGGGGGCAGAATCACTACCCCCCTATTCCTTTAACAGGGTTTGCCTAGACTTTAACTTTCAGTCATGTTTTAACACATGGTAACTGACAATTGATTAATATGTTAGAACAAGATTGAAACTGGACTGCACCATTATCGTTCTTTCCCAATACCCCTATCACCAAACAGAAAAGTGAACGCAAACAGGAGAACAGAAGAGGGTGTCCAGCATGTAGTCAGTGAGAGCTCCCACTGTACCTAAAGCATATTCACAGAAAATCAAAAGGAAAGATCTTCTGCTCTGACAAATACCCATTCTGTCATTAAGTGTATCACCCTCCTGCTTGGCATTCCACTCCATTTGAGCCCTGTTTTCATAAGGATCTCTAGTACACCTTCCGTATTAGATTCATTACCTGTAAATGTGACCCACAATACACCCCATATGCTTTTATAAAGGAGTTAGTTTATACTCAATGTTAAATAATGAGTACAAGTATTTACAGTATTTTTAAAGAAAAACATTTGAGCACGGGACTCACAAATGTGTGCTTAAGGGAGAATTGTACTGTGTCATCCCTGAAGGAGGTGCTATCACCACCAGTTATGGACCCAACACCTCGGCAGCAAAGGCAGACTGGTGAAAGTAAAGGATGATTTCAGCATCCCAACTACTCTACTGGGTAAATGGCCGCAATTTTTGCCTGGTCTGAGATACAATGACTATTTCAGGGCAAGATACCTCTCTCAAATGATTTATGAAGTAATTCTAGACACCAATGGAAATCTGAGCATGTGATTTATTTCAGTTGAGAGTCACAAGATATCAGATTTTGGAAATCACATTTGGATTACACTTTTACTCTTCCCCAACTCAACTGCTGTCTGACTGTAGCAGCTGTTCTCTAGAGAGCTATTAGAGCTAGTACAAATCAGTGTTACCAGTGATTCATAAATGGCGATCTGAAAAACTGCTTCTTTCATAGGAGTGATGCATTTGTCAGGCCTCTGGCAGAAGCTTTTCTGCTAGCCACGTGTCTATCTTTGGGAATTTCCACTTTTCAAAGATTCTGATTGACTAAATTCCAAAATCCAATAACCACCCCATAATTTTCATGTCTGTTAGATGTTTCTTTAGTGAAAATTTGACACTAAACAAATTTACAGAAAGTATCAAAACTGAAGTAGTAGCAAGCACTTAATAGGACTGACCTGAACTGCAAAGCACTGGGGATATAAATCAACTAAAGAAGAACACAATTTTTTTTTTTGTTTAAACTGGTTTTCTCAATAAAATTAAATATAGGTTTGTTTTTTAAAAGATAAATCAATTTGCAATTAAATCTGAAATTGTGACAATTTATTTTAAGGCCTACCTTTACTATAATCTAAAAACATTTAAATTACATTAAAAAAAATCAAGCAATACATGTTTGCTTTCGAGTTTTAAAAGAAAGTCAAACCACTGAACTGGTGGAAGTCACTTGCTAAGCAGCTGGAACCAAAGTTTGTTGAAGTGCTAAATGACCTTTTGACAGCAGTAGCCTCTTCTGTAGGTGCAGAGAAAGTTTTAACTAGTTCATTTTTAAGAAACCAATTGTGAGTTAAAAAAAAGCAGGAAAACTTGTTTTCCTAGCAATCAATGAATAATAACTAGTTGAGAAAGGATGATACCTACTTCTTCTAAAATCTTGAAGGACATGGTGAGCAGAAACAATCAGTTTAATTAAGTAACTAACTACAGATACTTCCTTCATTTAAAAAAAAAGCAGTTTTAAACGCAAAACATTTTGATACAATTTTTCCTTACATATCCAGCACGAGGTAGTTTTATTTAACCATTTAAAAATGCTGGTTTTGCACAGTTTTAATTTAAATTTCAATCCAAATAGAGAAAGATACAAATCACAGGTAAAAAAACAACAATCACATAGCAAATGAGAAATGCATCATTCACCATTTTCTAACATACTCTAATATTTAAAATAAGAATATGAATAAATGTAAGTTAAGTCATATAACTGCTTCAATAAATGCATATAGACAGTGCATACTCCTGGTTACCAAAAAGAAACACCAAATTTAGTGAAAGGGCTATATTTAGTTGGGAATTAATGTTCTAAAGATTATCAACTAAAGATAACTAAATACAAATGCAAAACACTTAAAATTTAAATCAAAGTTTTGTGATTGCTAATATAAATCATGATTAATATCAGTGATCACTTTGATTTAAATTAATGCACCTTGCTGCAAAGTGACTTAGGCCTTGATTACACTTAAAAGGGCTTGCCACTATAGATATACCAGAGGAGCTATAATGGTAAATTCTCCTAATGGAGACAACTTATACCAGCAATAGTTTCTGTGTGTGTATAGTTTCAACCAGTTCCCCAAACAGAATAAGCTATACCGACAAATGGACTTTTCTGCAGGTATAACTGCATCTACACTAGGGCTTTTGCGGCCATAGCTATGTTCATTAGGGATGTGATTTTATCCCCCCCCCCACTTAACTGAAGTAGCTATATTGGTAAAACTTTCTAGCATAGACCAGGCCTTAGAGAAGCTAGAGCAGGGGTCAGCAACCTTTCAGAAGTGTGCGCCGAGTCTTCATTTATTCATTCTAATTTAAGGTTTTGCGTGCCAGTAATACATTTTAACCTTTTTAGAAGGTCTCTTTCTATAAGTCTATAATATATAACTAAACTATTGTTGTATGTAAAGCAAATAAGGTTTTTAAAATGTTTAAGAAGCTTCAATTAAATTAAAATGCAAAGCCCCTCAGATGGGTGGCCAGGACCCGGGCAGTGTGAGTGCCACTGAAAATCAGCTCGCGTGCTGTCTTTGGCACGCGTGCCATAGGTTGCCTACCCCTGAGCTAGAGCAATGTGTGCTGCAAACAACAAGGAAAGATTTGATGCTGATAAAATGTAAACTGTTACACAAAGGGAGAGGATATAAAGCAGCAAAGACACAAAATGGAAGGCCATAACTAAGTGGCAGTCACATTAAACAAGTTTATTTTAACATTCGTTTTTCCCACATCACTAAGCACTACAGTAGCCACAGAAGAAATGTGGTCTTGTTTTTAGAGGCTGTAGTGATAGGTGGTCAATGAAAATACTATGTGGTACACAATAAGAATCCTGCTACTATCAACTGCAATATTGTAATGCTGCATTTCAATCAGTATGGAGCAGGGGTCCCCAACGAGGTGCCTGGCCGGCGGATGAGCATCTGCCGAAATGCCGCCGAGAAGCAGTGTCATCTGGATGACGCTGCTTGTCGGTGTCAATGCCTATTGACGTTGCCGCTTGTCAGCGGCATTTTGGCGGATGCTTGTCCACCGCCACGGTCCTCCGTGGCTCGTTGTCTGGCGCCCGCCGGACGAGAAAGGTTGGGGCTCACTGGTCTGGAGGATTAATCTCGGTGATCACAAAAATACAGGCTTCTAAATTCATACTATAATTAAGCATTTTCGGGGTGAGAGATAAGCAGAGTTATCAAAATGATCAAATTTTAGACTGACATTTCCTTTATTCTAATATGTTTTCAACACTTATCAAATGTTAATGTAAAACATCTATGGATTTCAGTTTCCCAAAAACTTTTTAAAAAGTCGATATTTATATTTCCACTGCAATTTCCTCTCCCAGCAAAGTCCAAAAGGCAATGTGAATACCTGGCTCCTGTTGACATAAGAGATTCTTATTTCCACATTGAAGAGTACCTAAATTTACCCGATAAAGTTTTGTAGTGAAATTATTAGACTTGTAGGAATTAAATCAAACATTTTCTCCATTAAACTTCATCAGACAGTTGTAGCAGCTCAAACAAAAAACAGCTTTGTGCGTGCAATCTGCAGCAGCCTAGGACTCAGATACCTCTCAGACTTTGCTGAAAGAAGAAGAAATACCTTTTTGGGGGGGTCAAATTAACATTCATCCAAAATACAGAAAAAGTAGTAATACTGTCCCTATTTAAGATATCAGTATTCTGCATCTTGCAAGGGCAAAAACACCCATTGGGAAGGTAGTAGCAGTACTTTCAGGATGAATGAGGTTTTCTAGACACTGGTTTTGAATGAGTGATCAAAATGAACAAAAATTCTGAGTCCTAGCAATCTGAATCCAGGGATGATTTTCTTCCAGTGGGAGGAGGAAGAGGGGAGATAGGTCATCTGCATGCATTAAAACCCAGGCATATCTATTGAGGTGTGTGCTTGTAGCATCACATGCTAGACTGTGAGACTCAACGTGCCAGGGTGGATAAAAATCAATGATTTTTTTTTTAAATCAATTTTTTTTTATTTAAATCGGATTTTTTTGATAAAATGCTTTTTGAGGAGAAAACCTATCTAAAGATAGTTTTAATTAAGATACATCATAGCTCAAAGATATCTCATCATGGAATAGGGATTATAAATTCTAATTCTATAGTATGAGACAATATATTCATATAATGTTTAAGAAAAGTTTTGTAAATGAGTTCCAATAGTTCATGGATTAGGGACCCAATCTTATGGGGTTCCGGGGGCTTCTGTATAGATTATTTAGATTAATCTTTCTATCTATCTAATGGGACTCAGTGCTCAGTCTAGAAGATACCATCAGAGATGCTTAATTTTTCAGTTCTCAAACTGTGGATTTGTGTCTCCAGAGATAACATGCTTGTTAACAGCAAAAATATTTTTAAATAAAAATAAATAAATAAATAAATAAATAAGGTGAGAAATAGCAAACCTCAACCCTATTGTCCCTCTGCAAATTTGTGTACACAGAGTCAATCCCTTACCTCTCTCTAAAAGTGGAAAGTTTCAAAATGTTCAATGAATAGAAGATTGTTGGGGGCGGAATAGATCTGGACAAGGAGAAGAAGTCTGGAGATAAATTTGAGACGGGAGTGACAGGCGGTAGAAACAAAAGTGAAACTGTTTGAGCAGCATATTCCAGAAGTCTTGAGGTCTTTGAGTGTAGCCTTCATTGATTTGAAATCTACCATACCATTCTCTCACTAGAAGGGAAAACCTATAATGGCAGCAGGCTGTAAAAAAACAAAACAAAACAAAAAACAAAAAAAAACAAAACACCACCCCAGTTTGGGAATATTTTAATGAAGTTCCTCTACCTGTGGGTAAGACAGGCATGCGTGAAAATGCAAACAGTGCAACAAAGAAATGCAAAGCCTGGTTGCCCGAATGAAACATCATGAGAAGTGTTCCTTCTCAGGAGTCAAATATCAGAGGGATAGCCGTGTTTGTTGCTTTTTACAGATCCAGACTAAGGGCAGGTCTACACTAACCCCCCAAGTCGAACTAAGGTACGCAACTTCAGCTACGTGAATAACGTAGCTGAAGTTTGAAGTACCTTAGTTCGAACTTACCTCCGTCCAGACGCGACAGGCAGGCTCCCCCGTCGACTTCGCGTACTCCTCTCGTCGAGCTGGAGTACCGCAGTCGACAGCGAGCACTTCCGGGTTCGACTTATCGCGTCCAGACAAGACGCGATAAGTCAAACCCAGAAGTTCGATTTGCTTGCCGTCGAACTACCGGGTAAGTGTAGACCTACCCTAAGAGTCCTGTGGCACCTTATAGACTAACAGATGTATTGGAGCATAAGCTTTCGTGGGTGAATACCCACTTCTTCGAAGTATTCACCCATGAAAGCTTATGCTCCAATACATCTGTTAGCCCAGTGGTCCCCAACCTTTTTGTGGCCAGTAGCACATTCATGTTTTCAGAAGAGTGTGGCGGGCACCAACAATTTTTCAAGGCTTATTTTGTATTTGTACATTAAATAATATGAAAAAAAGCATATTTAATATTACATAATATATGAATCCAGAGAAGCCGCGAGGACAGAGAACACCGGCGCCCGCATCCCCGGAGTACTCTGTCCCCAGCAGGTGCGGGGCCCTGGCGTCTCTCCCCTGCTGGGCACTAGGCGGGCCTCGCGCCTGCCAGGGACCGAGAACACCGGCGCCAGCAGCCTGCAGCCCTGGAGTTCTCTGTCCCCGGCAGGTGCGGGGCCACAGCTTCTCTCCCCTGCTGGGCACTAGGCGGGCACACACAAATGCCCCGGAGGGTGCCATGGCACCCGCCGGCACAGCGTTGGGGATCACTGTGTTAGTCTATAAGGTGCCACAGGACTCTTTGTTGCTTCTCAGGAGGCAGCTGTGTTGAAGATAATGAAAGGAACATGTCTGAACATGCAGGATCTTCAGGTTGATAAACTCTTATTTCATACTTCTTTCTTAAGGACTGCCTGTCTTCCTTCTGGACTATTCTTCAATTCTCATGTTTGAGCAAAAAAATATAGTTGCTACTCTATGGTACTATCATTTTAGATGCAGTTGTGATAAATAAATAGTTGAAATAGGCAGATCTTCCTTTTACAATTTCACCTTTAAAGTACTACTGACTGTCAGTGACTGCAATAAGTAATACAAAATGAGCAGTATGGTAATAATTAAGTAACTGCATTGACTTGTTTTGTTTAGGAGAATCCATCCTCAACATACAGGATTCTGAAGACTATCCACCTTCAAGATCACGATAATTTTCTATAGTTTCAGAGTTATCTGCCAATGATAGTGTTTCAGTCACATCATGTATGTCACATAGCCACAGTATATCACCTGTAGCAAAAAGAAAAAAAAACTCCATCATCCAGATACAACCATAGATAAATTTGTGATGAGAACCAGCAGATTACAAAAAGAGGTAATTGATGAAAAAATTCCTGTTTGTTTATGCAACAAACTCTCCTTTCCGTATGATTGAGAACCCTCACTTCATTAACATGGTTCAGTCATTAAGACCAGGATACAGTTCACCCAACAGCGCAGATGTTGCAGGCAAATTGCTGGATAAAGTGTACGAAAGAGAAACTGAGCAATGTGCAAAAGGTCTAGAGGGTAAAATTGTTAACCTGAGTCTTGATGGGTGGAGCAACGTCCACAAGGATCCTGTTGTATGTGCTTGTGTGACAACAGAAGAAGGGAATGTCTTCCTTACAGAAACAACTGATACATCAGGAAATGCACACACAGCAGAATACTTACAAGAAGTAGCAATAAAAGCTATAACAAACTGTGAAAAAAAAAAATCAAATGTCTAGTATGCAGCTTGGTCACAGACAATGCTGGAAATGTATCCAAGATGAGAAGAAATTTAGAAGAGAGTCCCAAGCTAATAACATACGGTTGCAGTGCTCATTTGATGCACCTTCTAGCCAAAGACTTAAGTGTTCCAGAAATAAAGGCTAATGTTGTTGAAATTGCAAAATACTTCCGTAACAACCACTTTGCAGCAGCTGCTCTGAAAAAAGTGGGAGGAACCAAGCTAACTCTGCCACAAGACGTGCGATGGAATTCAGTAGTGGACTGTTTTGAGCACTAGATCAAGAACTGGCCTAATCTGATGACAGTTTGTGAACAAAATTGTGAAAAAAAATAGATGGCACTGTCACAGCCAAAGGTCTTAAGAGAAGTGTTGAACACATGCAGAGTACCCTGAAACCTATTTCTGTAGCCTTGAACAAAATGCAGGGAAATAGCTGTTTTATTGCTGACGCTGTTAAAATTTGGAAGGAACTGAGTGAAATCTTAAAAAGAGAAATATGCAATGACAGAGTTAAATTACAAGCATTAAAAAAACGAATGGGATAAGCACTATCTCCAGCTCATTTTCTTGCCAATATTCTCAATACTCGGTACCAGAGTCAAACCTTAACTGCAGAAGAAGAGGAGTTGGCTATGACATGGACATCCACCAATCATCCCTCCATAGTGCCAACTATAATAAACTTCAGAGCTAAAGGTGAACCATTCAAGAAATATATGTTTGCTGATGGTGTTTTAAAGCAAGTCACAGTAGCGAACTGGTGGAAGTCACTTAAGCACTTGGAGTCAGAGACTGTTGAAGTGATAATCTCACTTTCAACAGCAGTAGCTTCTTCTGCTGGTGTAGAAAAAATATTTTCTTCCTTTGGACTAATTCATTCCAAATTGAGAAATCATTTGGGACCTGAAAAAGCAGATTATGAACAAACAGGAAAATGAAGGTGAAGACAACTGAGTTAGCTACAGAAGCCAATATTTTAAGTTTCTCATGTTGACCTGCCTAACAGTCGATTTAATTTTTTTTTTAAATATTTCATTTAACTATTTTAGTTAAAGCAATTTTAACAACACTTGTTGTGTTAAAATATTATATATTTGCTGTTGAAGAAAAAAAGCCAGAATACATAACGTTGTTTTAGTTAAATAAAACAATTTAAATGTCTGTCTGGTGACGTTCTCCTCCTAATACAGCATGGCAAGAAAAATATTAATGATTAACCTGTTGAACTGGAGATAGTTCACCTCCCAATGACTTCATAAATATCTGCTTCAATTACCTTTGGTAAATGAAATAACCAATCATTCATTTTCTGGTATAGCTGTAAAACTAAACTGAAAAGTTTTCAAAATAAATCACTTAAAATGAATAGTGTGTACCTTCTAAAAATGAAACCTACATCTATCTCTGAGTTTTGAAAAATATGTATTAAGGTTGATTGTTATAACAAGAATGCACTTTTATGTAGAAATCCATGATTAAATCGAGTCTTCCTGACTACTAATTTAAATCATTTAAATCAATTTGATTTAAATGAAATCCACACTGTAACGTCCCCATTCACCTTTAAAAGAACATTAACTAAACCAGAGGCAAGCATAGTATCCTAAACTGCTTTTAATACAATTAAAAACAAAAGTTGATAGATTTAAGTTTACGTTGTCCTTTAACCAGTAATCAAGGGCATGAATCAAAGTCACAGGTGTCACAGTCCAAAAATACCCAAACAATTTCAGACTTTCTGTGAACAAAACCAATGGAAACAATGTAAAGAAATATGTGTATGTGCATGTGCATGCACCTTCTGCCCCCTGCCCGGCCCCGCCCCCAAGATATGGAAATGCAAAAAGGACACAGCTTTGAATTTAACAGCCATCAGTTGCCATGACAGCACCACAAGGTGACTTTGGAGACACTAGGGTGACCAGATGTCCCGATTTTATAGGGACAGTCCCAATTTTTGAGTCTTTTTCTTATATAGGATCCTATTACCCCCCAGCCCCTGTCTCGATTTTTCACACTTGTTGTCTGGTCACCCTAGGAGACACCCAGAGCAGAAAATTGTCAGGACACAATTGATTTTCGTTATTGTAAATGCACCATACAGAAGCTGTAACATACACGAGACAGAAACTCATAGACATAAAATACGCAATGTGCTGTTGAGCAGCTACATTCACCTCACCCCCCCTTGAGGGTTATACTACCCCAGCCCTCACACACGGACCCCGCCCGGGCCCACTCCGCCCCCAG
>NW_020664404.1:14924913-14965397 GCF_002925995.2 Terrapene triunguis
CCGCCCGGGCCCACTCCGCCCCCAGCCCTCACACACGGACCCCGCCCAGGCCCTCACGTCGCCCAGGCCGGACACTGACCTACCCGCTCTTATAGCCCGACGGGGTGTGGGAGCGAATAGACCGGGCACCGTCACCGCTCCCGGCTCCGCTCGGCTCCCCCAGACCCAGCTTCTCACCCCCCGTACCGTAAAGCCGCTGTCTTCTGTCTCTAGGCTCAAGGTCTCGCTCTCGCCACGCCTATCTACAGCGCATGCCCAACGCTCCCAGTTCCCAATGCCACACGCGCGTCGCTCTCCCTTACGTCACCGCGCGTGCGTAGTACCACCCATTCTAATTCCCGTTGCTTCTTCTCACAGCACCGCAGAACGGCACACGCAGACTAGTACTGCGCATGTACCGATGGTTAGAGACCACCACTGCGCATGCGCGAGTAAAGAGCGCGGAGGACACACAGAACAGTTCAGATTGACCGGAAGCTAACGAGACTCAGTCTGCGCATGCTCTGTTGCCTGAGCTGGGGGGACGGTGGTGTCCCGCCTCCTCGTAGTTCTCCCAACAGCGAGCTCCGCTCATCCAGTCCCCATTGCCCCAGGCCTGGGGAATCCCCTTTCCTAGCTCGCCGCCATGACCGGCCTATTGCCATGGCAACCCCCGGCTCCCCGGAGGCTGCAAACAGAGTTGCTCTCAGAGCCGGCCCTGGCTCGCTCAGCTGCCGATCGGCTCCGCATCGGTAACTGGGGCACGGCGGCCTCCACCTGGCCTCTCCCCTGCTCAGGCAGGCCCTGCCCCGCGCCATCCTTGAGTCAGACCCACAGGCCTGCGCCAAGGGTACACAGCAGAGTAGGACTAACTGCCTTTCCCGCCAGCTTCCACCATCTGCTGTGCAAACCTCCCTGAACGCTACAGGCCCAATCCCTGCTGCAGGTTTGCTCCCATCCTCCACTTGAAAAAGGTGATTTCATTCCCCACCACATATCTAGTACAAACTCCCCGATGCATCCCACGTTGTAGCATGACTGCCTCTCACACAGAGCCCTCCACCATCATGGCACTACCATACTTCTCCCTCACACTTTGTTCACACCACAATATCCCCCAACACATCCCTTCCAACACTGCCGTTTCTCCCACGTACACCGTATGTCTCCCCCAAATGCCCTTTCCCTTCTGTCACACGCAGCCACCAGCTCCTCCCTTCTCACAATATGGCCCTTGTGTTAACCCCAAGCATTTAAAAATCATGAATCAGTTCCCCCCAATAATGGCATTAACTTAAAAATCTTTTTTTTTTTTGAAAGAACATAAGAATGGCCATACTGGGTCAGACCAAAGGTCCATCCAGCCCTCTGACAAACAGGCTAGGGACACCATTCCTTACCCATCCTGGCTAATAGCCATTAATGGTTTTAACCTCCATGAATTTATCTAGTTCTCTTTTAAACCCTGTTATAGTCCTAGCATTCACAACCTTCTCAGGCAAGGAGTTCCACAGGTTGACTGGGCGCTGTGTGAAGAACTTCCTTTTATTTGTGTTAAACCTGCTGCCCATTAATTTCATTTGGTGGCCCCTAGTTCTTATATTATGGGAACAAGTAAATAACTTCCTTATTCACTTTCCCCACACAACTCATGATTTTATATACCTCTATCATGTCCCCCCTTAGTCTCCTCTTTTCCAAGCTGAAAAGTCCTATCCTCTTTAATCTCTCCTCATATGGGATCCGTTCCAAACCCCTATTTTAAATTATAATTTTGGCCTTTGTTTTAATTTGCCTTTTGGGTTCTGAACGTTTACAGTTCACTTGCTTCATGTTTTCAAGCCTTTTTCCATAGGTGCTAGGGCTAGACACTTGATTTTTTTTTTTATTCCAACACCTGCAGGGGGTGGGGGGAGAACCACCCTCCACTATCTCAAGACTGAAAATAAAATTATGAGTTGGCAAGACTCACCCCAATCACAGTTTCCTACACCCCACCAGTCTCATAATCATTGTACAAACTAAACAAATATATGTATTTAATATAGGGAACTGTTTCCATAAGCTTATTTTACTGTAATCAACACACATGACCCTGATTCTAACCTGCACTCACAAGCTTTACACCACTGTGAATACAAGATGACCCACGTCCACCAGATCTAGAGCTGGTGTGATGATTTGGGGTATCTAGCTGTACAACTTATGGGTGATACTGGGATATTGTACTATAAAATTGCTGTATTTTTGAATGCTTCTATGTGAATATGAATCACATCCTAGCTGCCATGGGTGGTGTCACATCCTCCTAGAACAGATACAATGGGGAATAGTTAGAATTCAACAACCCTATTCTGGTGCAGATCCCTTGGAACAGTAGGTGAGCTAAAGCTTAGGAAAAAGCAGTTTTACTCTACCTCCTTTGCAGAGAGGGAGGAAAGTAGGAGCAGTGGAAATTTACCAGGAGCAGTACAGGTGACCAGCCAGGGGGTTAAATAAGGAACCACACAGGGGGAACTTGGAACAGGAGAGGGGAAGGGGATGGACTGGCCTAGGACCAAGAAGTTGGGCTGGAGGACATGATTTCACTTTTCAGCAGACAAGCAGTGCCCTGCACCAGGACTTGGACCCCAGGCCAAAGAATGCCCTGCAGTGGTGAGGAAACTGAAGCAGGGGAAATAGGCTGCAGGGTTTACTATTTTGTTTGATCTGTATTCTCTTGTGATTTATATGATTAAATAAAAGAACAATTGTGAGAGAGACTGGGAAAAGAGTCAGATGTGTTACATGCTAAAATTTACGAGCCTTGTGAGAGAGTTAAAATGGTAAACTAGAAGCTCACATCTTAGGGTGGAGTTCTGGGAGAGGGTGTTTAAGTTTCTGAGGTATCTTGGGGTTCAGCACTGGTACTGGAGGCCAAAGGGGTTCCATTTCCCTGAAAGTCAGTGCCCAGGAAACGTGCCAGAGAAGGAGAAAGGGAAGAAATAGTAGTGCAGCCTGCTGAGACCCCTACCTTGGGACCCACAGTGAGCAAACACAAGGGGCTGCTTGGCTAGGATTTGTGACACAAGGAGACTACTGCACACGTACAAGGGTTGTTTGATGGCTCAGAGCCATGGTAGCACTTCTACACCACTCTCCCTTCAAGCTGTTGGTGTACAGAGTATGGCCAAAATTTAACCCTTATAAGGTTTTTCCTAATTCCTTACCTAAATATCCTTTGCTGAATATTAAGCCCAGCATTTAGCATATTTGCTAACAGCATTTAGCATACACCTCTACCCCGATATAACGCTGTCTTCGGGAGCCAAAAAGTCTTACCGCGTTATATTGAACTTGCTTTGATCCGCCGGAGTGCGCAGCCCCGCCCCCCTGGAGCACTGCTTTACCGTGTTATATCTGAATTTGTGTTCTATCGGGGTAGAGGTGTATTTGAAGTCTCATCAGGTCTCCTCCTCACCCCATCTTTCTTTTCTCAAGACTAAACAGGCCTAGTTTTTTTAACCTTTCCTAATTGGTCAGGGTTTCTAACCTTTTATCATTTTTGTTGTTCTCTTCTGTACTCTCTCCCTCCTAACTGAAGGAAAAAGGCATACAAATGCCTAAGGTAATAAACCACGTTATCATATTGTTACCCTGGCCCTTCTACAACCCCTCCAAATTGTTTGTTACTCATGTCACATCTAAGCTTAAATTGTAAACTATTTCAAGTACTGACTTTGATTTCTATGACTAACACACTTTTGAAAAGTTACAATAAATATCTCCTGTAATTTTGTCTGCTCATCAATGTTTCCCTTTCATCTGTTACCTCAATAAAGATTTCCTGTGAATTTCTGCCAAGGAATTACTTATTCTAGTAACTTTGATTGTTTAAACTTTTTTTTCCTCCAAATCAGTTTTATTTCTCTTAAACTGTTTGAGACAGGAGTCATAATTATGGTTACTTTAATCTACTTAAAAAACAGCAGTTATAAATCTAGAGATTGTTACATGGGGGTATAGTGGAATGTGGATGTGGGCTATTTAATGGAAGGAAGTCTATCACTTGGAAAATATTCCTCCCGAAATACACCACAAAGATGAAGGCCTTGGCTTACATGGAAAACGTTTAGAAATTCTCCCACCTTAGATCTAGCACTGATACAGCTACACTCGGACTAAACCAATAGCATGAGAATTGCTAAAAATTATGTGTAGAAAAGGCTACACAGTCCTTGACAGCCAGACTTGGGGACACTAGGAAAAGGGAGTGCCTTGTGCTGCTGCAATTAGTGTGACAGCTCTTAGTGGGTGGGTCAGGAAGAGCGAAGTAATGCAGAAGAGCCTCTTTCTTGCCCTGCTGGCTGGAAGCTATTGCTAAAGTAGAAGATTATATGGAAGAGTGGCAGGAATGCCCAAGAGCTGGTGGTGTGTGAAAGGAGGAAAGCTAGTTAGGGCAAAATTGAACTTAAATTGTGGGTTGGAGCCAGGGAAATAAAGCATCTTAAAAAAAGCAAAAGATTTTACCCCTTTTCTTTCCCTGTTCTCACTACTTATGTTCCTAAAGGGATCTGTGCTGCTCCAGAGGACTAATGTGTTTCTAAGAGGGAACAAGGATTGACCATAGGGAAACCACTTGTGAAGGGATAGACACAGCTCACTCAGGAAGAAGAGTCCCCCTAAAATAAAACCACACCCATTCCAGCTATCATTTCATTTATTTGTGAGAAACGTAGGTTTGTGATACAAAAAGGATGATGGTCTAAATTATTTGGGAGTTTGAGGGGGCTACTTCCTAGGAAAACTATCACTTTATTAAAGTATACTAAATAGCCTGGTTAGTATCTAGGGCAAACAAAATTTAAAAACTGCTTTTGACTATAAAACAGAGGCAAGGAGGCCTCTAACACCATTTATATAACTGTGATCAAAGCCCTGTACAAACATTGACTGTTTAATAATATATCCTTATTACATTATTCTGAAGAGGCATTAGGTCCATTTTAATAATCGAGAAATGGGGCAAAAAGCCACAGAGAAAGTGAATAGTAGAGCTAGAATTTGAACTCAGGAATTCTCGACTCCCAGCCCTGCACTCATGCCACCCTTTGATAGCCAAGTTGCAATGGAACTCAGGAGAAATTATGTCCTACATCAACTGCATTAATGGCATAATATGCAGATCATATTTATTAACTTGGAGTGTTGATAGGAAACGTACAATGATAAAAACATTAGGTACCTTATTCTTTTTCTAACTTTGAAACATTAGGATAGAGTAGCTTAAGGCACACATGTAGGCTTTCCGCTTCCGATCTGTCCTGGGTGATGTTTCAACATGACAATTGAATGGCAAAAGTTCTGAGTGAGGAAGAAGACTTTTCTGTTTGGGGAGATTGGAGGCATGTCAAATTCTGCATATATCAGCTGGAAATCTGTAATCCAGTTCCAATTGTTTCAAGTTAAGGCAATGTGATACAGATGACAGTAAAGATACCAATCACATTTTGTGAAGATAAAAATTCTGTGATTTTACTACTAGTATAACACCCCCACCCCCAACTTGAGTCAGGATCAAAGCAGATACATATCCTAGTTTTCTGAATGAACACTAGCTTCAAAGAGTTTTGTTCCACTACAGGAAGCAAGAAAGCTTTCCCAAACATATTTGACTTGAGCAGAGATTATTTTGGCAGCTGCCTTGAACTAAGTGATAATTGTGACTGGATGTCAGAGCTAACCAGACAGTTTTTTCTATATTCCCACCATACCAGGGATAAATGTTTAGTAATTGGCAGACTGGCCAACATGAATCACTCTTTCTTGGAGCACAATTAGCTGTGAAAAGAGATCTTAGAAAAAAACATTTTGCAAAGGGATTATGGAGGGTAGGAAATGCAGGTGATTACAGTGTCTGCCTTTGATACAAACATCCTGCTCCTCTGCTGTCCCTTTGAACTAACTTTGATATGCAATAATTAGGAGTGGCTCAGCCCCTGAGGAGAGGTGGCTGCTGCTGCCCTACCTCCTTGCTCATTTTAGTGAATCCTTGTTTTGAACTATTGATCAAACAGATTTGAAGAGATTTATTGAAATCTGTGTGGGCTGAAGAGGAAGGAAATGAGGAGAGGAGGGGATGGAAAGGACAGCAAACTTGGCTATAAATACCCCAGGAAGGACAGAGCTCCTCTCCACAGATTTTCCTCTTAGGTTAGAGATGTAAAACGTAAGAACAACTTTTATTCAAGATTTTTTTCTTTTAAAAAGATTCACAAATATCCCATATTTGCTGAATCTGTGTTGCTTGTTTTCAAGCTTCAGCACATCTTAGACAACAGTGGTAAGCGCTGTAGAACTCACGGGGGGAAACACAGATCAACCTGCCTGAAGAATGGTGGCAGTCTTGCTGCTGGGGCTCAGCTGCGTCTGTTCCCCATTGGTAGCCCTGGTCCTAGACTACAACAGCATCAAGAGTTCAGCTGAAGTGCAGGGCACCAGAAAGGTGAGAGCTCTGGGGGTCAGTTGGGGACCTGAATTGAATTTTCAAGGGTTAAACGATCTCAGAATATTAGTAATATTTTGCAAAAATCTTATGATTTATTTCAGTTTTTAAACAGAAGGGTTACAACTGCTTGGAGTAGTGCTTGGCCCAGAAAGTACTAGAATTGTTAAGAGGAAACAAAAAATACTTATGTTCCTGACCCCAACAGACGCAGCTATGTGATAACTGGAGTTGGATCAACCATCCTAGCAGATAGAATTTTAATACTGTCATAGCTGTTGTGTATTTCTAAATTGGAAACATTTTAAAAATGGAATGACATCAAGAAATCACCCTATTAAAATATAAATGAAGTCAGAGCAAGTGATGGCCTGTCAGCACTGATCAGCTCTTCAGCAGAGCACTATGCTCTAATGCACTGAGTACAAGACGGGGTGAGCAAAGAGTGCTAGAGTTCTAATCTTGATTTGGGAAGTGATTTGCTGTGTAACATTAGGCTAGTTTAACTACTGGCACGTACAACAAACACAAATGTGCACAAACTGCTGCTTTAAAAACATGTCAGTTTTGTTAACAAGCTTTTACTGTTTCTTGCTGAAGATCACAACTGTGCTGGGCCCAATACAGGATAGAGAGGTGTAGACCTTGTCCTCCAGAGCTCCCAATCAAATGGAAGATCATAGACCAGACCCAAGAAAGATTATTCCAAAAATAACATGTTGGACTGATCAATGAAGGGGGCAGTAGGTTTTTGGGGGTTTTTTTGGGTGTGAGCAATGTATATTCTATTCTAAATATTGCTCATTTACAGCATTTTCCCCCTCTGAGGAAAATTATTTTTTCTTTGTAGAGTTCACAGTGCATAACAGACCAGGACTGTAATGCTAGCAAATTCTGCCTCAAGCCTGAAGATGAAGTGCCCTTCTGTGCTACCTGTCGTGGGTTACGAAGAAGATGCAAGCGTAATGCTATGTGCTGCCCAGGGACTATTTGTCTAAATGGTAAGCTATAATCATCTGGTGTCTATGATATTTAAAGGTTGGTAGAAATTAGAATTATATGTTTATAATCTATATGGTCTAAACACAAAAGTGGTCGGTGCCTGTTTTAAATTTTTTTCTGGTTTTCCCTTACCTCCTGCTAATGTTGAGATCATCGAGCTCTCCAGCATTTCTTTAAAACAAGCAACTATCTTTACCATGAGGCATCTGTAAAATAAAGTAATAAAAGTCCTATACATGCATCTGAACACATTTAGAATAGGGCAATTGATAGTAATGAGTTAAAACTGGTAGTTAGGAACTGTATACAATTAATAAAAGAAGCTAAAGGTATCAATGGGGGAAAAATATATATCTATATATCTCTATGGCCATTAGGGCTAAGGATAATCAGAAGGAATTCTTTAAATATATCAGGAACAAATTAAATCTGAACAATTTCATAGGTCTGAAATTAGATAAGGATTATAAAGATATCAATTATGATATGGAAAAAGGCAAAAGTATTCAATAATAATTCTGTGTTTGGAAAGTACGATGGAACCTCAGTTATAAACGCCTCAGGAATGGAGGTTGTTAGTAACTGAACAAAACATTATGGTTGTTCTTTCAAACATTTACAACTGAACATTGACTTCATACAGTTTTGAAACTTTACTATGCAGAAGAAAAATGCTTCTTTTAACCATCTTTATTTAAATTAAACAAGCACAGAAACAGTTTCCTTACCTTGTCAAATCTTGTTTAAACTCTCCCTTTATTTTTCTAATAGTTTATGTTTAACACAGTACTGTATCTGTGTGTTTTGGGTTTTTTATGGTCTCTGCTACTGCCTGATTGTGTAATTCCGGTTCCAAATTAGGTGTGTGGTTGACCAGTCAGTTTGTAACACTGGGGTTCGTAACTCTGAAGTTCTACTGTAGTACAATGATGTTTTGTATATTTTTAATATATTACAGTGATAAGATGACATGTTAACATCCTTGCTATTCCACCAGTAAGTAGGAACAGCAACTATTAAATATTTTTAAAATCATCAGGTCTGGATAACCTGCATCCAAGATTAGAGAATTGCCAGAGTTCTCTGAATCGTTAATATTGATTTAACAAATCTTGGAATACTGGAAAGTTCCAGAGGACTTGAAAATACGCTTATGTTGTACCAATGTTTAGAAAGTGTAACTGGGATGATCAGGAATAACTATAGGACAGTTAGTCTGACATTAATCCCAGGCAAAGTCATGGAAAGGATTGTATGGGATCCAATCAGTAAAGAATTAAAGGATGGTAGCATAATTGGTCATGATCAACAAGGTTTTATGGAAAATAGATCTTAAAAAATAATAGTGTGTGTCTGAAATGACAAGTTGGGTTAATAAAATATATCATATCAACACAACTATCTTTAATTTCTGTAATGTGTTTGAGTCCCATGTGACATTCTGTTTAACACTGTAAAAAAAAAATCAATACGGGCCATATTAAATAGATTAGAAACTGGATTAGCTGACACTAACTAAAGAGGGAATCCTCCTCCTAAGGGGAGGAGGGGTGTTTCTAGTGGGAGTCTCATGGGGATCTGTTCTCACCAAATGCTATTCAATATCTGTATCAATGATCTGAAAAGAAATGTAAAATCAGTGCTGGTAAAGTTTGCAGATGACACGAATTGATGGAGTGATAAATAATGATGGGAACAGGTCAGTTATATAGACCAACATGAATCACTTGGTAGGGTGGGCTTACTTGAACAATGTGTGTTTTAACAGTGTCAAATGCAAGGTCACAAACATGTAGGAACAAAGAATGTAGGGTCACACTTATAAGATGGGAGACAGAATTCTGGAAGGCAGTGATACTGAAAAGGAGTTGGGAGGAACGGAAGATGCCTTGATCATGGCCTACAACTCCTATATAGGAAAGAGACTTCTGACAGTGGACAGCTGACTCTTTAATCTACCAGAAAAAGGCATGACAAAATTCAATGGTTGGAAACTGAAGCTAGGTAAATTCAGAGTAAAAATAAGGTGCACATTTTAAAAATTAAGCTCATTAACCATTAGAACAACTGACTTAGGGACATGGTGGATTCTCCATCACTTGAAATCTTTAAATCAAGACTGGATGCCTTTCTAAAAGATATGCTATAGCTCAGTGGCTTTCAATCTTTCAAGATAACTCTGTCCCTTTCAGGAGTCTGATTTGTCTTGCGTACCCCCAAGATACACTTAAAAACTATTTGCTTACAAAATCAGACACAAAAATACAAAAGTCTCACACCATGCTATCACTGAAAAATTGTTTACTTTCTTATTTATACCATATAATTATAAAATAAATCAACTGGAATATAAATATTGTACTTACATTTCAGTGTATAATATATAGAGCAGTATAATCAAGTCACTGTTTGTATGAAATTTTAGTTTGTACTGACTTTGCTAGTGCTTTTTATGTAACCTGTTGTAAAACTAGTCAAATATCTAGATGAGTTTATGTACCCCCTAGAAAACCTCTGTGTATCCCCAGGGGTATGTCTACCCCGGTTGAGAACCACTGCTATATCTCAAACAGAGCTTATAGGTTTAATGCAGAAGTTACTGGGTGAGAATCTATGGTCTGTTATGCAAAAGGTCAGACTAAGGTGATCATAATGATCCCTTTTATCCTTAAAATCTACGCAGGTATGAACCTATAAAAGTATGATGTATGAGGGAAGGAGAGAAGGCAATTGGATACATTTTCACATCTGGAATAAAAGATCATTTGTTGTCTCAAAGCAGCTATGTTGGCATTCTTCCCCCCGCGCGCTTCTGTCCAAAATTACAACCTTCCACCTTTACACCAGATGTTTGCAGCCAGACTGCAGAAGTTACCCCAACAGAAGGAAGAAGGACTGATGAACAGGATGGTTCTGATTCAAAAGGGACAACTCAACACCAGATCCAAGAAAACAACTCTAAAAAAGGACTTGTCAAATCTCCAAGCAATAAAGGTAAAATGGGCCTAAAAGCTGAGAAATACCAGTAATTATATTCAATCTTGGAGGAGAAATATATTCCAGATTAGAAAAGTAAAATTATATGGAGGCATGTGTATGTTATCTTCCATTAGGAAAAGGAGGAGACCCTTACCATTCTATTACATAAAGAAAATGAACAGATTGGTCCCAACGTGCTTTAAAATTATGCACTGAGGATAACCACATTATTTCCTACATGGAAGTTATAATAATGCCAATCACAGAATTAGATGTTTTGAATATTAAATTGTCAGGAATTATGTTAAAACAAATGCAGAGAACAATAATCCCCATAAAATCTTTTCTGTAAAAATATAAACTGTTACTTACTAGGTTTGGATACAGTGTTGTAGCCACAGCGGTCCCAGGATTTATTAGAGACACAAGGTGGGTGAGGTAACATCTTTTATATTCAAGCTCTGTGGAAGCTCGAAAGCTTGTCTCTCTCACCAACAGAGGTTGGTCCAATAAAAGATATTACCTCACCCACCTTGTCTCTTTACTCACTAGGAATATTTTGACTGGATTCTGGACCCCGCTCTGGTGATGCAAAACTTGATTAAGCCAGCCTTTTGGCTGTTATCTGGAAATTCCCTGTTCATCAGGAAAAGCATAGGGGGCACAGCTGGAGTGTCCTTATTCCAAGGCTATTCCCGGCTTCCAACCACCTTTTGAGCTAGGGACAGCCAGGTTTAAATTATTGCAGCCTTTGGGCTCCCAACAGTTCTAGAGTCCAGGCGCCACAAAGCTGAAGTACAACTCCCCATCCCTGGCTGCACTAAGTGCAGCGTGGAATCTGGATCTACTTAGCAATTTACACTGTGCTCATCACAAATCACCTTTCATAAAAGTCAGAAACCAACTTTGCTAGTTAATGGCTAGCAAACTAGCAAAGGAGTGGGAAGAGGTCAGGCTTTGTTAAAAACATTCATCAATGTGCTGTTCTCTATTTATTTAAATTGAGAGTGCTAGTACTTGCTCAGAAATAAACATTGTTAGATTAGTTTCTCATGTGTCAATTTTCTAACACAGATTACTTGCAGGATGCAAGTTCATGTTAGGATACCACTATTTGGGGCTGTCTTCATATTGTGTCTAGTGCAAACAAAATGCAAACAACTGTAAGAGAGCACATTGTTTGTATTTAATAATAGATAATACCTAGCTCTTACGTAGCGCTTTTCATCAGATTTCAAAGCGCTTAATAAAGGTCAGTATCAGTATCCCCATTTTACAGGTAACGTAATATGAATATCTCTAAAAGGAAGGAATTAAATATGTAACAAATAAGTCAGGGAATACAAAAATTAAGATTCATAAAACAACATTAACCTAGGGAAACTGACATTATTAGAAAAAGGATCAAACAGAACCAAAGCAGCAGAGGGCAATAAGGTCTCATTAGCTCAGTTATTCAAAAAGCTCAAAAGAACTATTACTATTATTATTTGTACTATATTAGCATATGCTAGGTCTGAAATTGCAAACACTTATGCATGTGCTTAAATGGTTGTAGGAATGGGGTCACAGAGAGGAAATAATCTCTTTCTCAAGGAACTTACAATTTAAGAGAAAATCACAAGCACGCATATGCAAAGAGAGGACTCAGGAAAGGGAGGATGAGGTGACTCAAATACATTCTTGCCTTTGTAAGTGAGACATGAGAAGTAATTCTTCCACTCTAATTAGGCATCAACTGGAGTATTGTGTCCAGTTCTGGGCACCACATTTCAAGAAAGATGTGGACAAATTGGAGAAACTCCAGAGAAAAGCAGCAAAAATGGTTAAAGGTCTAGAAAACATCACTATGAGGGAAGTCTGAAAAAAATTGGGTTTGCTTAGTTTGGAGAAGAGAAGACAGAGGGGGGACAGGATAACAGTTTTCAAGTACATAAAAAGGTTGTTACAAGGAAGATGGAGAAAAATTATTCTCCTTAACCTCTGAGGATAGGACAAGAAGCAATGGGCTTAAATTGCAGCAAGGGAAGTTTAGATTAGACATGAGGAAAAACTTACTGTCAGGGTGGTTAAGCACTGGAATAAATTGTCTAGGGAGGTTGTGGAATCTCCAACATTAGAGATTTTTAAGAGCAGGTTAGACAAACACCTGTCAGGGATGGTCTAAATAATACTTAGTCCTGCCATGAGTGCAGGGGACTGGACTAAATGACCTCTCAAGGTCCCTTCCAGTCCTATGATTCTATAGACAGGTTATGTGTACAATCTATAGCCAATGCAGCTTTTTCTTAAAAAAAAAAAAAAAAAAAGACAGAAAAACTGTAGTAGTAGTTGTAGCTGCCATTATCAGTTGGTAATGTGCCATAGGCACCACACTAGCTGCTAACTTCTTTTGTGAATAAAGCAGATAGATTTCAAAATGGTAAAACTGGGAGGGAGTAGGAGCCCAAAGATCTTCTTCATTTGGAAAAATAATCCTCATATGAAGGAAGATTCTTGCAAGCCTTGTCCACAGTTATGACTGATGTTTAACAATAACTCATGCCTGCTGATTTTTAAGCCAGAAGATCAGCTAGAGGTCTTTGCAGTGGAGGACAGAGGGCTTTCCACAATGGGGGAGATCAGGACTGGTCTGAAGTGAGTCCCACCCCTCTGCTAGCAATCCTCAGTTTTGTGGTCAGCAACTTTTCTCTGAGCTGTTGACTCAGTGCCCACCGCTCAAGCCAAGAACCTCAAAGACATGGGGTATGTTATACATTTTATTCTGCTTACTGCAGGTCAAGAGGGAGAAAGCTGCCTTCGCACATCAGATTGTGCCTTTGGGCTTTGCTGCGCTCGCCATTTCTGGACCAAAATGTGTAAGCCAGTTCTCCGTGAAGGACTGGTCTGTTCCCGCCGGGGACACAAAGATGTTGCTCAAGGTCCAGAAATTTTCCAACGCTGTGATTGTGGCCCTGGTTTGTCTTGCCGACCGCCGCTCACTGGGCTGCCACAACGATCTCGCTTAAACATCTGCCAAAGAAGCTAAAGAGCCAATAAACACTGGATCCAGAGGGAGAACAAGGGATTTGCTGTCTACTCCAGAGTTAATTTATGCAAGATTCTATAAAATTATCCCTAACCTTCCACAGGCCAATAGAGCCCTGCACTGGAGGAAACATCCAGCTCAAAGCGAGATCTGGGCACTGGGCAACCTTAGATGTACATTTCATTCATATGGGCTCTGTTGTATCCTTGTGGGCTGCACTAAGTAGCCATCAGATGCTTACAAAAATCGCTTATGCTTTCAGATAGCATGAAGTACAAAAGGACTTGATTTTTTGTCTGCTTTTACCAACTATCTAGGGTCCTTTTTTTATAGCTATCATAGCTGTAGCATGTATAAAAATTCAGAGGTTCTCCAGCTGGTTTCCAACTATTTAGTTATTTACTAATATAAAAAAATTACTAAAGGAACTAGTAGATTCTTTCACAGGAATTGCAATTTACTTGTCAATAGGGTCAAATTATTTCCCAAGTGTTTCCAGGATGTTCAGAGCCACAGAAGAAAGCTGTTTCCACTTCTGGCTCCATCTCAGACTCAATGACGGAATCACATGTAAATGTCAGATACCATCAAAAAGTGCTTCATAAACTATTTACATAGAGCAGCAGAGATGAGAACAAGCTTTATCTAGGGCAAAAGGCAGTAGACACCTAAGATACTGCACATAGGGAAACAATCATTAAGACCATCAATGGGAATTTGTGAAAGTGGTGAATAAGTAAAAACTGGGGGTTATAATGAAAGTTATATTGCAACTTAAACTGCACCTAGCCTGTACTATGTGAATATTTTTTTCATTCTCTCTATATAGTATTTAGATACCACAGTGATAGACACCTTCTAATTGCTATCAATGCAAAACCTGTCATAAAACCTCTCATCTAAAGACTTCAAAGTTCTCTGTCTGCGAACATATTTACTGACTGTATAATTAAAAATATAAAATTTCACCTGCCACTTAAACAGTCACCATTGAGATGAAATGTGCAGTCAGTTTACAGTGCACAATTATAGTTCAGGGCAGGAGGTGAAGACCTATAGGAATGGACTTGATTATCTGCTAATTCCTTTCCCTAAGTGCTATGATCCTAACATACAGTAAATAGCTATTAAACCAAACTGTTTCCTTATGCAATTGCTCATCTGTTATATTTAATAATAAATAGCTGAGTTTTGTGCTGAGCATCTCCAACATGTTTTAACAGAAATCTGATATGGTTTCCAGATTTTTAAAGTTTATTATGGTTGTGAAGTCTACAGATTTGACCTCTGGCTTGCAGCACTTCAGGGAAATGTATCAAAATTAAAATGCAGTTTTCTTTACGCGGAGAGAGTGATCCCATGGACTAATGCTGTTACTGTCAGAGACAAGAGGGGATATTTAATTCATTATTTTGCACCTACTAACTTGGCCACCGATAAATCTATTCCCATGGTGAATATTTTAAATATAATTTATGACAAGTACATTGACTTTTATGAAAAACAAATACAATATCTTATTTAGAAGCCACCATTGAATACATTAATGGTAACTGTCCTTGTTAAGCAGCCACATTTTTCCACGGAAATTGTAGGGGAAAGTAATAAAACAAAAGCTGTGCTTTCTAAACACAGATATCTAGTATCCCAGGGAGAAAAAGGCAGACTATAATTTATTATTAGAAGACAAAATCTGGACCAATTCCCAATTTAATCTATGAGAAATTTTATCGTGAGGGAGCTGCTTGGTTCCTCATTTTCCCTGCAGACTTATCTTAGCACCTTAGCAAAGGGACTAATTAAAATTCAGATAAAAACCATGTCTGTATTAAAGATATTTTTGAATAAAAGGAAAGTAATCAAGTTGCAATGTTAGGTGATTTAATTTTTACAACACATTTTACTCTAGTGCCATGGAACTATTGTTTAAAAACAGTGTCAGTAATACACACCTTCTGAAGTAATGTTCAAGCAATAAATATGCACCTAGTTTTGACTCCGATGATTATTCATAAAAGCTACAAAATAAGTGAGCACTAGCTAGTGAACCTACGAATGCAAGTTATTCACTCCGTTCTTTTGGCTCTCGATACTTCCACTGTATGTAGTCAAAGATATCCTTTTCACTCTCTACTGGGAGGGGCTCCCCAGCAACTCCTGCAAACACAGTAAAGGTGACAGATGGGTGAAGGACAGCAACTTTGCAAGGCATTATGAGTAGCAGTGCTGTGCAGACACCATTTTATAAAGCAAGGACAGGTTTATCTAGAGAAAACAGGCTGATGTCTGAAAACCAAGAAGCTGCGTAAATGAATGAAAAGGAAAATAGGAGTCTGGTTAATAGTTAGATAAGGTCTAAAAACTAGATCTTCTATGCAAAAAAACGGATCAATATGTCACAAGGTGTTGAATGTATCACTGTAAATGCAGCAACTTTGTATCTCAACAGTGTCAATCCTAGAAATCTAGCTCTTGACACAGCTTTATAAATATACACCATCAGTTAAAATTAGACAGTATGCCCATCCCAAACCAACAGAAAGCTTGTTATAGTGCTGGAAAACAGATGCCTGCCCTGTGTGGCACAAATAGACCAGGTCTTGTACTCATTGAAATCAATGGCAAAATTCCATTGAGCTGGATCAGGCAGACCCAGAGGGGGGATATCTTGTGTGCGGGAGAGAAGAAAGCTGCCTCCTGATACTAGGTAGGTCTCTGAAGTCAGAGAGAATAGCGTGCTACATTTAACTGTAGCATTTGGCAGTAGCCCTTGAAACATCCTGAAATACTATTATGTGCGTATGGGTCTGTTTGGAGAAGAAAGGTTCACACTTGTCCTGAGAACCTAACAACCCCTCAATGCCAACTGGCAAAGGGTTCACTGTTCTGTAACAACTCCTGGCAGCCCTGACATACTCACTAGACCCACCACATTGCTTTCGTAGACTATATCCAAAAAGTGTCAAGTGAGGTATCTAATAAAAGCGTGTCATACCGATCCTCAGAAGTGTTGCAAAAATCTATGTATGGATGATATTTCAGGAGTTGTGTATGTGTACTGAAAATATGTTTTAAGAAGACTGTCTCCCACGCTGGAGTTGACAAACAGGTTTTGAGTCACACAAAGGAAACCTATTCATGTGTCACATTGTTGGCTATGCAAATTAATCATTGTAAGCCAATATAATGGAAGCCAAATCTGCACATGGAGTAAATGGGGTGGGAAGACACGAGAGACTAAATTACAGGGGGTCATCCTGATTCTGGGGACAAAACAATTAATTTGGGGGGGCTATAAGGAGAAGAACACCTCTTTATCCTCCACTGAGGAACCAAAAAGGACAGTGCTTTTTGCATTTATGAAAGGGGGATCTCAGCCATGTTGGTTGGAGATGCTAGGAGACTGCTTTAGGTGAGATAAACTACTTTAACAGACTAAAACCTCTAACTCTAGGAAGCGTGTTTTATATATAACCATTTCTGCTTCCATTGTTATTCTTACTCTCTCTTAAATCTTAGCTTCTAATAATAAACTTATGATTGTTTTCATTATAAATATATCTCAGTGTTGTAATGTTATATAGGAGCTGACTCTCAGTTGAATCAAACAAATGTGTGTACACTGTTCCTTGGGGGAGAGCCAATCTACTAATTTCTGTGAGCATTCAGTGACAGGAGTGGGACATTGCAAGGTGTGGGCCGAGGACTCTGAGGGTTGGTGTGTACTTATTATTAGCCTGCACAAAGAGAGATCTGTGGAGGCCTTGAAAGCAGTCTTTATGTAGCCAGAGGGATTTGGTTTCAGGGAGCTGAGCTACAGCAGGCACAGACAAGACCCTTTCGCACGAAGGGCAGGCAGTGAAGTGCCTCACAACCCTGAGTACCCCTGGGGAGCATCACAACAAGAGAGACCGGAAAGAGCACTTTGCGTAGAGACCAAACTCACCAGTAACTCCCAAGGGCCGGATTGTGTACTCGTTGATTGTGAAACCCATTTCCAGGGCATGAGTTCTCATGTTCTTATTGAATATGTCACTGCCTGTGAAGTACAGTACCCCACAATAATATTGATCCTTGGGGATCAGCCTAGAGTAAAAGAACCAAAAAACAAAATCTCAGTTCCAAGTCAGTTGGAATTCACTTGAGGCACAGTTTCTCTAATCTTATTACCATTTACAGCAAAACCCAATGCTCTACTGGCACCACATTACAGGACTCTGTATAACTATTCCTAGAACATCACCAGAGAGATTGCAATATTCCTGAAAATCCATCATCCTACAGGCACATACAAAAGGAAAGGGTGGTGCAACTACTCTTGCCCTTAAACTACTACTGAGCGGTTAAGGCACAGTACCCTGACAAGCCTCCCCGTTCAGTAATTGCTGGAGGGGAAGGATAGCAATGAAGATCCTTGTTTTGGAATCAGGAGAAGGGGGGCTTGCTTTGCAGTCAGGGATTGGGACATAGCACTTTCATAAATGCCCCATCATGAAGTTGTGTGTGCTGTGCAGTCCTGTTCTGTATGATACACACGAGGAGGTGGAATCGTGACAAATGCCCCCATTTTGGATGATGCTTTAACAAATGCATGTTCTAGCCTAGGAGTGCAGGCCTATTCCATTTAAATTTTACCTGATATCAATTCTCCTGTATGGATAATTGGTTCCATCTTCTTCGCTTGGCAACTGACATACACCCTAAAAGGACACAAGGAAAGCAGAAATTATAAAGTTATAAGAGTTTTAAATTGTCTTGGGCTTTTTTTTTCTTTTTTTCTTTTAAAAGAGAAAAACACTAAAATAGTTTTAAAACGCAACCATGGAGTCTGTCTAGTTATGTGATCATGCACAGGCATACAGTCTGAGAGGTGAATAAAAGGTTTGCTTATTAAACTTGCTTGTTTGGGCTTATGATTTCCCCTTGTTAATAACCATGAGGATGTCTAAAGAAACATAAGAATAAGAGAAAATCCAAGAGGAAAAAGTAGAAAGATTAGGACAACAGATAAAGCATCAGATGCCAGCATTTTGTAGTACTGTATAGCTGGCACCTTGCTTCTGTCTCTTGCACTTATCAAGTACAAGGTTGCATTTAGAGAGTTACAGAAGTTACTGCACGTATTAAAACTAAAGCATGCCAGAGATCAGGATCAATAATCCACTATGCTGAAAAGCAGGGTTAAATATGAATAAACTAATATTTGTACAGTATTACAGAAATGTTGATATTAAGCCATTGTGACCCCATGAATTACACCTGTGGGTGTATAGCTACAGTAAGGCATGTATCTATGCCATGCCAAGAGTCCCAGACCATTGTGATATCACCATCCTAACTCTACAGCTAATTTGGGTGAAACAATTTCATTGGTTGTATGAGAGAGACTGCACTGATAGTGGATTATTTGGCTCAACTGCCTGCCATATCAATGTGACACAAAATATCCCAAACACGCACAGCCACTCACTGCAGCACACACCCCTCAAATGTTACTCTCACATATCAGCACAGAATCTCCCAACACAATACCCTCAGACCCTCAAGAAACTTTTTTAACTTATTTAGCTATCAAAACTAAATTTAACTGACCCACTCTGTCCTGGTACCCGTATTCTCAACTCAGGCATTAATGTTTCTAAACTTTCTAGACAATCCTTGCTATACAAAAAGAACAAAGAGTCCTTGTGGTATCTTAGTCTGTGTCAGCAAAAACAGAGTCCTCTCTAACACGGTTACCACTCTGAAACCTTTCTATACAGAAAGCTAATTATAATGGAAGTGATGGCAACCTGGAAACAGAACAAAAAATATAACTAATTTATATTAATCTTTGCAGACAGCTTTCCTAACAAAATAGTGTCTATATATGACACACTGAGAAAAGGATGTGGGTAGACAAATTACCCCAGAAGAATGGGGTCTGATCTGGAAAAGAGTACCAACAACTTCAGTATGCAGCACAATAAAATAAAACTTTTTTAAGATACTGTTTCAGTGGTACCTCACACCAGTCAGGTTAAAAAATATAGATTGAATGGCGATAAATGTTGGAGAAATTGTGGTGAAAGAGGATTATTTTTTGCCTATATGGTGGACATGTCCAGTCAGAGAGTATTAGGATGCAAGCAGTAACCAAATATCACAAATTGCTGGATATTACCACATGATCCTTTGCTAATCCGCAGAAGGCTTTCTAATGGAAATGATCACAAAAAATGGAAATGAAGAATTAATCTCATCTGCTTGTAGCTGCCTGGCTGATTACAGCCTCACATTGAAAAAAGAAAAATAGCCCAACCATAGAGGATTGGTTAAAATTATTATATTTATATATAGATGGTGGTTGTTATAGAAAAATTAACACATCAGTTACGTACCCATTAAAATAGACAGAGGACAAATAGATATTTGGTTACCTTTAATATTCAGAAAAAATACATTCACCTGCAAAAAAACCCAATATACCTGTCCAATTAGTTTGAATATTATACATCAGATTGGCTAGGTCTATCTGTTAACTGTGTATATTGAGATATCACTCAATTTAGTAAGACGACTAGAAACAACATAGGGATTTTAATTATAATCACTCTATAATATGTTAAATATAAAGATCTGATGACAATATTCCTGTATAATGTCTCTTTAAACAAAAGCTAACTTGTAATATTTGTTGGGTTTCTGATACTCACTTGGCAAAGATTTGTAAACTTATTAAAAACCTCCTAAATAATAAATAAATCTAAACTCTGCAAGTATCACAACACTCAAGACTGAAACTAGCCTGGTGTCTCAAACTTTTAACACAAACCAGGCCCTTTTCCCCAGATAGCATGAACTTTGATACTAAACTGGAGAGCTACTAAACATAAGGAATCCCTCTTCCTTTCCTAAAGGCACACAATCAGCTAGAATATAGTTAAGTGAAGGACTCAAAAGGACATCTCAACTATCCCTCCCTGCTTCAGGGACATAGACATGTCAATTCCATAACTGAGTAGCAACGGACATAATCCCCTAACACAGCAGCTAAAAGAGAAGGAGCAGAATAATGTGTACCTCTATGCCACCTTTCAACTAAAGAACACGAGATTTTAGAAAAAAAAATCAAAATACACCACCTCCCTACAGAGTAGGTAAGTAACTGTTTTGAGGCTGGGAAGCTGAGGCACAAATAGAACTCCAGAGTCCCAACTTCCATGCCTCTACTTTTGCAATTACAAATATGCTGAGAACGCATGGTCACGAATGGAAAATGACAGCTAAATAGAAAAGCAGGGGGAAAGCATGGAAAAAATTGAGGCCAATGCAAGTCAGAACAGAAAGGCATTTTCTGACATTTAAAAAAAAGCAGAAAGGCTCTTACAGAAAGAATCACTGTATAATCCATTTAATTCACCTTCAATCTTTATGTTATGTGTAGTTGATAACTGTCTGGGATGACAGGGGGTGAGGGAGAAGAGGAGTTGCGATGAATGATCAGAGCTGTTTACACAGGAAACCCGAAAAACCTTGTAGAAATGTATTCCAGCTACACTAAGTTTTTCCCTTCCTTCCCTGATTACGTTTATTCTGAAAGCTCAAAAATCCTGTATCCTTTTGGAACGTGTTATGGGTTCTTTTATACGCTCTGTTGTCTTCACTCTGCGACATTTCTAACTTCAGCTGCAGTCCTGATTCCGCTTACTTTCCCAAGATTTCAACACTGCCTGCCATTTCTACTTATTCTACCCTGACACATCAACAGTGTCCTCTCCAGTAATGACTGTTTTACACAGAACATAGGCAGTAAAATGTCACATTCTTATAGACTTGTAGATTGGAAATGCTATTGGTCAAGATTTAAATTCAGGGCAAGTGGGTACTAATACCAGAAGGGCTGGCCAAGGTGAAGTAGCAGTTACTGCTACAGAAACTGAATTTCATCTCAAATCCACTATCACTTATTTAATAGCTTTGAAAGAGAGATGCACCAAAAAAGTCAGTGAATTGTGTCTTTTTAAAAAAATAAAGAATAGAACGTGTAGTGGAGACACAAGAAAATGAAAATACTATAGTCAAAAATGTTACCACTTCGTTTCCTATCACACAGTGTCCTTAGCAGAAAATAGCAATATTTCTGATCAGAGGAGCTCTGGGGCTAAGAGGACAGAAAACGGAAATATCCTAGGTCAGAGTGAGACACCAGACAATTCACTGCTACGCTACAGAATTCTTTTTAGTTTGGCCAGACATAAATCCCAGTGTGACCAGTTTCTGGCATAGATCTGGTTCCATTACAAAGAGCTTATCCCAAGAACTAACATTGGATAAAATAACCAGCTGGTGGGTTATCAGTGGTCACCGCTTTGGGTGGATCCCTGCAGCTTCTGCTAATTACTTAAAGGCCCTTCTAAATGTGGCTTTCACTGATCTGATAAAGTCCTCCCTCTCCTCCTTTTGCTACTTGAAAGCCTCACACAAGTACATAAACATATGCACTACATAGTCTGGGGCAATCGAGCAGCTATCCTGCATATATTCTTCATCAATAAGAGCCATTCTATTAAATTAGCAACTGGGAATAGCCCAGAGTATTGGGATGAAGTTCAATTTAATTTTACTCTTTATATTTTTTTTTTTGTCCCAGGAGCACGGAGTGTAACAACTTCACTGATTTTATCGTTCTAAGAAATGCCAGGAAAAACAAGTTTAATTTCACAAGAAACTGTACACAGAGTTTAACTGAGGTGAGCACAAATCCATTTCTGATTCTCATCCCCTTTACTTCAAGTGAAAATATACGGAACCACCTGATAATACCTTTCCCTCTGTAACAGCCTCTTAAGTTTCAAGAATAGATATTTATATCCACTTGAAACAGTTACTGTGTAGGATCTGGTTCATATTTTACATTCTTTTCTATGGTTTATCTGAATATAATGGTTTAGTATAAACTTAATGGTGATCATTTAGCAAAAAGTGGATTCCCACAGCATGCCCAGCAACACCAGTCCCACAAATCTCTGGCTTCTGAAGATCATCATCAAGCTAATATCAAAGATTGAACGGAACTAATCAATTACTGTCTTCAGTCCAGTCATAACTGTTGCTTATGGTTTTACCCATCTGTTGGGATTAACTTTTCATCGGTCTTTAAGAACAAGGTATTTGGAGCCTGTAGAGACAAAACTCCAGGTGGAAGTGAAATATCATAGCACTCGTTCAATACTCAAAAAAACCCCTAAAAAAAACAAAACGAAAACAACTTCTCTTTTGAAAAACAAGACTTCAGCTTGTTCTTCCAGACAAAGAGGAGTGCTTAGCTTAAGGGTCTGTCTCCTGATAAGGTACATTACAATGAAATGTAAGACTGGTCATAAACCCTCAGAGCTATTCTGGGGTCAAAGATTCCTTTCATGTTCTGTTCTACAATACCTGATGGTTGACTTCAGATGTAATTTTTCAGAGGAATGCCCTATTTCTGAATGTCAAGCCCGAGAGAAGGTTTTTTCCTTTACTTTGATTTAGATGTGAAATTAATAGAAAGATGTTCGAGCTTAGCCACAAAATTTCTCATATGCCATAAACTGGCATCCAGAACTAAAGAGGATGATACAGAAACTCACACCAGAGCAGTCTACATCTTCAAGTAACAGAGGCTATTATCACAGCAGAAGATGGTTCCTCTGAATCTTGGAGAGTTTCACATCGAATATATGGCTATCTAGACCAAATTGTGAATTCAAGACAAATTTCAGGATCATCATCCAGTGTAGGCTGAAGGAGCTGAAAGTGCATTATAGGCTAGAGGCAGTGACAACAAGGTGGGAGTGTACTTTGAGTCTGAGAATCTGGCCTAAGAGATGTGTTAGTAAAGAGGTATGTAGTGGGGCATGAGAAGGGAAAGGGTAGGCCAGTGAGGGGAAGCATTAAAAGAATTAGAAAGCGAGTACAGTAGTTGGTAGGGTGGATGGAGATGTGTTGAACATTATGACATACTGGACTCAGATAGTAAGTCACCTGGGGATAGGATTTAGAGTTTTCACTCACTTACATACTACTTGTTTTTGTATTGTTTGTTTTTTTACAATTTAAAGAATACAAAACTGCACATTAATCTACAAAAGGAAAGAATGTTCATTACAAACATTTCCACACATGTAGCTGAGAGACTTTTTTTTGTTTTGTTTTTTATATAAACACAATAGGATAAAATGCTTCTTGGGGAAAAAATTCTCTCCTCTTTGGTTACTGCAGACAGACATTGTTGTAGGAAGTTAATATTATAACAAAAAGGTATTACTAGCCAATTATTACTCTGAGTTACTGCATAAACTTTCCTTTTTTAATCAGAGATACGTAACAGTAAGCAGCATATTTCTTGTATATCAATCACAGAGATACTGTCTTTTACATTAAATATTCAAAGAAAACTCACCATGAATTTCGTATCACCCTTTGACAATGTGTCTGTGACAAAGTGGATTTTTTTCAATTGTTCTATAACTTGGTGCAAAAGCTTTGGCTGGAAACAATAAATTAATGTCAAAAGTAAACAAAGTGAAATGAAACATTACCTAACTAAGAAAGAGGAACCTGTTTGTTTACCAGCAACGTGACCCACAGATGTACAATATGTCCTTCTGAAAACCAAGGAGATCTCAATGATGGAAAATATTTTTTCAGGACCAGATTCTGAGACTTTGGCAGAAACTACATACCATAAATAAATCACTACTTGAGAATCTGGTTAAGGAAAATTGTTCTCTCAAACCTCTATTGTATTGCAAGACAAAAGAAGAGCACTGAAGTATTTTCATTAGACTTGACAAAACTTGTTGTACAATTTTAAATCTTATATTTCTAAATTAATGACCTTCTGTTTTTGTGGCTTGCTAGTTTCCATAGGTCCATTAGCATCTGCTTTGATTTAATCTAGAAATATTCTTTTGTAAATACTAAAGAATAGCACTGCTAACTTTCAGTGACGGTTAAAGATTGTTCTGTGGCATAATATACAGTGGGAGATTCGCTTCCTATTCTGTTGGTTCGCTCCATACAAAAAGGTACCTCATTCCTCTTTAAGACCTATTTAAAAAAAAAGGTGATTAAAGTGTGTCAACGGTATAAATATATGCAATTGCCTAACAGGAAAAACTCTTTAAGAGAATGATGCAATTGACACCTCAGAAAATGTGATCCTGGAAATTCTAAAAAGTTGAGGTTACACTTAAACAAAATATTTGGGAGCACAAAATTACAGGGTCACCCAACTACTTTAAGTCTGCCCTCATCCTCTGCTGAGTTTCCACCCTCAGTGTCTGTGATAATGAGTGGAAGAGGGAGACATTGATATATATATAAAAAAAATAAATAAAGACTTTGCTACTGGTGGACACTTCAAATCCATTACTTCCACTTTAATTGCATAGCTTGCCAGCAGAATAAAGGAACTCTGGAACAGAGTGTAATGACACTGGTATGTAAATTAATGACATTTTTGGTGTGCCCCATAAGAGGCTCATAGCTTCAGATACAATAGTCAAGCCTGCATTAAGCGTCTTGTGAGACAACGTTTTTCCATTTTAAAACACAAATACTTTTTTTGGGAGGTGTGGGGGACTCTCCTGAAAGTAGCTATTTTTGGTGACAAGATAATAAAAGCCTGTTTTTTGCCAAAAGTGCATATGGTCTCAAAGAAGGCAGGGCCTTTTTTTTTTGGTCATGATATAAATCAGGATCACTATATAATGCTACAGAAAAGTACACTCAATTTATAAACAAGAAAAAGATACCAAGCACATTACACTGAACAAGCAGCTGTCTGATTACTCTGTGCCCTCCATGGTCCTGGCCACTGTCCTTCCAGCTGCAAACAGCCAGCATTTTCGAGCACTTCTGTAGTATTAGGCAAAAGGGATCACGCCCTTTTCACCACAGGGACTAAGTACTAATTCCCTGGTGGCCTGAGGAGCAAGAGACTGAAATAAACTTTATCTTCCTCACTGCAGTGCAAAGCATTAGCTATTGAGCCAGGCCTGCATGCATTGTGTTCAATATATTAGGCGTGAAATTTCTTTAGCATATATAAGAGTTATGCAAAATACTTCTACAAAATGATTAAAATGTGTCATATCCAAACACGTGAAGGGTAGTTTGCATAATCCCCCATATAATGCAAATCCCCAAATATTCAGGATTTTATGAATAAACTATAAAAAGTTATTATGGTGTCAAGGAATAAGTGCAAAAAGCTGCAATATGAACCCAAATGCAAAGGAATTTATGATTTTATGATCTGTTGATAAAAGTTGATAAAACTCAGCTTTTAAATAGTAATAAGTTGTATAGAGAAAGACAGGCACCTGTTTGGTTGATTCAGAAGTGAAACTTGGATGGGTCAGGAGAATATCCATATCCCCACTTGATTCCGCACCTGAGAAAGTAAAGAGTGAAGAAGAAAAGCTGTTAAAGTCTTGATATCAGTTAAGAACAGACCACAGAGGGTTGTGTTTGAATCTTAGTGCTAAAGAAAAGAAGAGAAGCTCCTCTATCCGCAGAACTAGCACAGAATAGTTATTAAGGTTTTTAATAATAGGGTAGACAAAGACCTGTCAGGAATGGTGCAAGTATATACTTGGTCTTGCCACAGCACAAGTAGCTTGACTAAATGACTTCTCAAGATCCCTTCCAAATCTACATTTCTAAGTTTATGATTAATAGGGCAGCCTCTACACTATCTCCAGGAGTGCCGCCAGCTTTTCTGCCGCCCTAGGCGGTGGAAGGTCCCGCCCCGAAATGCCTCCCCCCACAGAGGTGGCGGAAGGTCCCGCTGCCGAAATACCGCCGCGGTCGCCGCCCCCCAAATTGTAGTGCCTTAGGCGACCGCCTAGGTCGCCTAATGGATTGCGCCAGCCCTGACTATCTCAACCCTAATGTGCTAATACTAAGAAGTTACATAAGGGACCAAAAACCATTTTCAATTGATAGTAAAAGCATTTAAGGTCTTTCTGTTCCGCAGCCTGTTGAATATTTTCTGCTGTGTGCTTCCACCAATCATTTTTTATTTTACACAGCTTAGACAGAGTAGATTGTTTAGAGCTGTGACAGGTGGCTTTCTTAGTGATTGAAGTCTTGACAGATAACCATGCTTTATGTGCCTCACGCAATGAGTCAAGTACTGTACATGCATTATCTTGTGGCAGCATTCCTATCCATAGCGAAGATGGCAGTATGCTACACAGACAAGACAGACATCATCCAACGCTGGGCTGAACACTTTGTCTACTTAATCATCCATCTGCAATTTCAAAAGCTGCTATCGATGGTGTACCATGGTTCCCAATACATGAAGGACTCACTAGGCTGCCAGTGTTACTGAGACAGAAACTGCCAAAAAACAACTGTCACAAGGAAAGGTGCCTGGCTTAGATAGAATGCTGTCAGAAATCTATAAGCATAGTGGTTATCAAACATCTCAAATGCTTACACGGCTCTTCAACATCTGGGAGCAGAAGACCATGCCTCAAGACTTCAAGGGTGCTTCAGTTGTTCATACATACAAATAAAGGTGATTGAGTACTCTGCAACAACCATCGTGGTATCTTGATTTTTTCCATTGCTGGGAAGATTTTGGCTTGCGTCTTGCTCCCCAGATTCTTCCACATCACCAATAACATTTCAGAGAGTCAGCATGGCTTTCGCTTGGGACACAGAACAGCAGACATGATTTTTCGGCTTGTGAAAATGCTGGGAACAAAACTGTGATCTTTATATGGTGATTGTAGACCTGATGAAGGCCTTTGACACTGTTAGTCGGGAGGGTCTCTGGTGAATCTTGACCTAAGCTGGCCACGCAAATTTGTAACCATCATGCTATCATTCATGCTGGCTAGAGTGGTGGAAAAAGGTGCTTCATCAGAGCCTTTGTCACGAACAGCATGAAGCAGGGCTGTGCACTTGCACCTACACTATTTACCATTGTCCTTAGTGCTATGCTGCTAGATTCTTTCAAAGACTACGCAGCATCTTCAATCTCCAGTGTCTTTGTGCTCACATTAAAGCAATCGACTTGTTCATTAGGGAGTTCCTCTTCACTGATGATTGTCCACACACAGCACATACCGTCCAAGACATGCAGCATCCGATAGATGGCTTTTCTAGATCAGCAAAGCTATTTGGACTCTATCTGCCTCAAGAAAACCAAAGTACTTTACCAGACTGCTCCCAGAAAAATGTATTCTGCCGCTGAAATAGCAATTGCTGACAAGAGTGCTTAATGCAGTAGAAAAATTTTACTATCTTGGCAACACTTCATCTGATAATGCCACAACTGACTATGAAATCACGCAGTGCATTTCTAAAGCCAGTTCTGCCTATGGTTGACTTTGCTGCCACCTGTGGAATGAGAGAGACATTCGACTTCACACCAAGATTACTGTCTACCATGCAATTATGTTAAGCACGCTTCTCCACAGGAGTGAAACATGGACACACTATAGCAGGCACTTGAAGCAACTAGAGAGTTTTCACATGTGCTGTATGCATCTCAACTGTAAAATCAAATGGCTGGACAGGACACCAAATACTGAAGTTCTGGACCAGTGCTACATAACTGGCACTGAATTCCTAATCAGACAGGCACAATTTTGCTGGGCTGGTCACCTTGTACATATGGATGCTACACAACTCCGCAAAGCCATATTTTAAGGACCATTGAAAACAGGAGCACCTATGCTGGGGGGCCAATGAAAATGACATGACACTCTGAAAGCTCACTTAAAAGCTGACCACGTCAACCTGAACACATGGGAAGTTGCTGGTGCTGAGAAATTAGGATGGCAGCAGACCTGTTGGTCTGCAATTAAAGCCATCGAGAATAGCAGAAGAGAAAAAGTCAAAGGGAAACATGAGCAAAGAAAGTAGGCTTTGGTAAAAAAAAAAAAATAAAACAAAAAAAGCCATGCAGCAATGTCAGCTTAACATGCGGATGCATCTGCGGATCCCTCATCAGTTTACGTTTGTGCAAGACAACGCACTGAAACAAACTGACTCTCATATGTTGACCATGACAGGAGACTCCAACAGAGCTAAGAAGTGGATTAATTTTCATGGGACTCTGATGAAACTGTCAAGCATTTACCAATTAGTACCAATTTTGGTGGCAGCTTGTGTGATGTGGATACTTTTCATTGGATACTGAGCTGAGATCACCGACTTGCTCCACAGAGGCCAACCAACCAAGTTAGTACTTTGACTACTTGATCACACAGCAAAGTATCATCTCTGTGCCTCTTATTCTTAAAGTTTATATAGTGTTATGGTGTTTAAAGACAGATAACTGTTATTTAATAAATGCAATTCTGAATAAGAACAACTTCTAAACTGCTTAACAACTATTTTGTACCAAATCTACGTCTGGCATAGGTATATTTAAAATAAAATTTAATTGGGGAACGTGACATATACGCAAGTCTTCATTAGTCTTTCTTCATTCGAATGCTAGACTTTTTACTACTGGCGTGAACAGTGGCTGATTATGGACAATGACATTTATAAAGTTTTTATTTTTTAAGCTGGAGGACCTCATATATAATTCACACAAAAAATTACAGTCAACCTCACACTCCTCAGAAAATAATTAATAGACTAAAGTAGTGAGGTTTCTTATGCTTCATACTACACTAGTGGAAGTAATCATAAAAGATTAAACTACAGATGCCAAAATAAGTAAACATGTCACATTTTATGAAATTTTAGCTTTGATATTTTAATTGAGTTGGTTCACTTACTGAAGTTTGCAAAATAGGAAGTAATTTTCAATGGGTGTTTATTATTTGTGTGAATTAGCAAGGTTCTGTTATGCTACATGTCTGCACATCAGTAATAAGAAAAACTCCAGAGTAATTCTGGAGCAGATGCGAGAGTTTTGAGGAGAAGGAAAATTTAAAGGAAACTATTCTTTGGTTTTACAATTCGCAGCATCCTACTCCGCTTCTTTTTATATCGCACCCATAGCCTTATATGTACAAACTGAACTAGTCAGTCTAAGCAAAAAGCAAGAAGTAAGTTTATTCCATCTGGTCAGTGTAACAGATTTTGCATTAAGGACTATGCACATTAGTACAAATTAAAAAAAACACAACCTTAAGGTCCACAATTCAGACATTTGTCAGTAAGTTTTGACTTCTAGAACCATGATGTAAATGTGACGGCACAGTGGAGTACCAACCTCGCCTGAAACTGCCACAGACTGTAGCAATATATTCGGGGTCCAGTTTCTTAACCTCTTTCAATACAATTTCCTGTTGAGAAAAAAAAGAGAGCAAGATCAAATCATTTGAGCTGCCCTCTGTAGTAAGATGAGGCCCTGAAACATCAACTCTTGTGTCAGAGGCCCAGTCTGAGGCCTGAAGCAAAGTACTTCCAGGCACTGCTAAGCAAAAGCTGGGCTGTGAGCCAGAGGCAGGCCCCACTCACAGAAGTTGGCAAGAAGAGGGCTGCTAGAAGCAAGTGCATCTTAAAGACAGGGTCAAAAGGACAGCATGGTGGATAGAAACAACATGATCAAAAGGAGGAGACAGCCCCCAATGAGTCAAGGGGCTGTACTTCAATACGTCAGTAGGAATGAGTAATCTGTCCTGTAACTGTATAAAAGTAGGTCCCGGAGTGCGTATCTTTGTCTGGCCTAGGGGGCAGTGGAAAGTCCCGCCACTGACTGAGCTGGTCCATTGCCAGGGGGCACAAATTCGTAGTATGTTTTGTAGACATACATACGGGAAACTATTACTGTGCTTCGTTTGACAATAAACCTGGCTCGGGTTCCTTCTTACCTTATTAGAGTCTGTGGTCATTGGGGGTTCTCTCGGGGTCTGCTGTGTCAGCTATCTGTGCAGAGCTGGGGCAGCACACAGAGGGAACACGCACGCAGCCGACTGTTATCATTGAACAAGAGCAGAGCACCACACCGGTAGCTACTGACAACACCTTCTTCATTTGTTCTCATTGCCTTACTTTGTTGAGGAAGATTATATCTTACCTGCATCTGTAACATCTCTTCTCTAGGGATTCTTTTCTCAAAGTCTTCAAAATATCTGTACAAATAAAAAAGAAGTTGAATGACTATGAGTAAGGCAATGCATTTAAAATTTAACCAAGCAAACATTAGATAAAACTCCATACATTTTACATTAAACTGATTCTAATCAATTCTAATCAAACTAATAACCTAGACAGTGATACAAACCAATGATCACAGGTTCCTTTTGCTAGTCTCAAACACCTCAGAAATTCCCATCACCGCAGGTCCTCTCTTTCACCACCATTAAAACAGATTTCAGAGGGGAGAGGAAGTACTGCTATCATACAGGAATACTGTATCAAGAATTTCTTCTGCAGCCTTCCAAAGGGGACAAGAACTTCATGGCTTTAAGAACTGACTCAGCAGCAGCAAACAGAAAGCTTTCCTTAACCAGTGGTCAGAGGCACCCAAACCATCAATTTTTCTTGAATTTAGACTCTCAGTGATCCAGACACAACATTTCAAATCAGAACCTGAGAGGAAAAGCCTGTTTTTTTCGCCACCTTTAATAACTCAAAAGTGGATAGGCTGAGCTGACTAAACCTTTCTAAAACAATGCATCTTTGGACTGCGACCAAGCACAGCTAATTTCATTCCCAAAGAAATTTGTTTGGGTAAGTTATGAGCAACTGAGAAAAGGGCAGAACAGGGGATGGAACTGGATCTTACCTATTAAGTGTGCTACTTATGGTTGCTATAATCTTAAAGAGTGTACTGGCCTCTGGAGGAATTTTTACAGAAGCCAAGCAACTATGTCCATGAAAATGAAACTGTCTTACTTTAGCCCAATTCGCTGATGATGATTTAGCTTGTGTTCATTTTTCCTTAGATCTGGAAGAAGCAGAATGACAGAAAAAATACTCAGGAGGAGGAAAATAACTTTAGCAAATAGATATTTGTTGTAAAGATGCATTGTAAAGATGATTTAACGCAATAGCAACTTTAAAGAGAAACACAAAGGGTAAGAGTTTTTGTTGTGCTTGTAAATTATGAGGAGGCTACCCTATGGCTCACAGAATGAATGCAGTAGCATCTACTAAAACCACACCCCTATGCCAGGACACATCCCTTATGCCAGCGTTTGCAGCAAGGGCATTGCAGGGCAGTGTAAAATGGCTAGCAAAAAGCTTGCTCAGGGGAGAACTCTACTCTGGCTAGACTGGGGCTCTTTAATCCCTCAAAAAACAAACAAAAAAACCCCACCTCAAAACCCATCCCCTGCAAAATCCACATACAACCCCAACTCCTCACAGATTAAAAGTCCCACTTAGTTGCACCCAAGAAGTCAGTTCTAGTCACTGAGCAAAACTGTCTTAGGAAATAGTGAACCTAAAAAAAAAAAAAAAATCAGTAAGGAGTAGTCATTGTAATGTTTAATATCGTGCTCAGTGCATACTTGTTGATTTCTACATTTATAAAGGGCCAAACCTTCAGCTGTATTGGAACAGCTGACGCAGAAGGTGGTCTTTTGATTTGGACCATCCCAGACTGAAGTGGTCTCTGAAGCAAGTTACCACAGTCCAAGGGCTGCACTGATGGACAAGGTGTGATCTTATGTGAAGATAAAATATGAGGCTCAAAAAAGGAAGTGAGCGCCAATCCAGGATTGTTTCCCAGTTTGATACATCTCCAAAATGGCATGGCCTAGAATCCCCACATTTGTTTTAGTCTGTTGGCAAGAATGGTAACTTGAACTGGTTTTGGAGCAGTTTGTTGGCACAGCTAGTTACCAAAATCAGTTTCTGCATACTTTATGGGCCACAATACAGTAACTCCTCACTCAATGTCCTCCCGCTTAATGTTGTTTCAAAGTTATGTTGCTGCTCAATTAGGGAATGTGCTCGTTTAAAGTTGTGCAATGCTCCCTTATAATGTTGTTTGGCTGCCTGCTCTGTCCACTGCTTGTAAGATTCTGTGGAAGAGCAGCGACTTTACAAAGGAGCATTCCCCAAGTTCCTCTCCTCCCCCTCCTACCGCTTCCCCCACCACCAAACAGCTGTTTGGCGGCACTTAGGACTTTGGGGGCGGGAAGAGGAGCAGGGATGTGACGTGCTCCGGAGAGGAGGTGGAGTGGGGGTGGGAAGAGGTGGGCCTGGAGTGGAGCAGGGATGGGAAGAGGTGGGCCTGGAGCATCCCCCGGCAAAGTCGGCGCCTGTTCTTCTCCGGGGAAGCTGCCACTGCTGCTGCAAAGGGGCTTCCTAGTGTCCTTGCCTGCAGTGGGCTGTACCTGTGTGGGGTAAGCCAGGGGCACTTCCCAACCACAGTACAGTACTGTACAGTATATAATGCCTTTTGTCTGCCCCAAAAAATTTCCTTTGACCCTAACCCTCTGCATTTACATTAAATCTTATGGGAAAATTGGATTCGTTTAACACAGTTTCACTTAAAGTTGCATTTTTCAGGAACATAACTACAACGTTAAGTGAGGAGTTACTGTATATAATTTATGACATCATAAATTCCAAGGCCAGAAGGGACTATTGTGATCATCTAGTCTGACCTCCTGTATAACAGCCCATAGAACTTCCCCAATGTAATTCCTTTTGAACCAAATCACATCTTTTAAAGAAAGAACTGATCTTGATTTAAAAATTGCCAAGGAGAAATTAAGAGGGGCAGTGGTGGCTTAACACAAGAATGAGCAGGAGGGAGAGAAAGGCTAGGCAACCTGGGAAGGAAAGGGTCTTATCTAGTAGCCTGTGTCCCAAAAAACGTTTTTACATTCCCAGGCAAAAATATTTAAGGTGCAATTAAAGTATCCATCAAAGTAGAAGACCTTAAAAGAAAATGGCAGTTTTAACAACAACAATGTCCACAGAGCAACCACAACAGGCAGCAATCCTATCTTCAAGTAATTCCCCATTCCATCACACCAGTAACATTCCAATCATGTGTAAGAATCTCCAAAAAGTATGAGGTTTCAAGAGTAAATGAGTTGTCACACTGAGAGACTTAAATATGGTAGCTTACAGGTTCTTAACAGTGAAGATCATTAACCATTTCAACTGTTTATCAAGGGTTGAGGTGGATTCTCCATCACTGGCAATTTTTAAATCATGACCAGATGTTTTTCTATGTAACATGCTCTAGTTCAAACTGGATTTATTTCAGAAAAGTTCTACAGCCTGTGCTATGTAGGTAATCAGACGAGATGATCACAGTGGTCCCTTTTTACCTTAGAATGTATGAATCTAGCGTACATCCAGCTCTTAGGCGCTGAACGAAAAGAAAGGGATGGATGCAGTGTCAGTGGAATCAAACTTATGCAACATAAGCACACAGGTACTACCAAAGCCATGCACTTCAGAGTTTGCAGCACTAGAAGAAATAATTGAAAAAGCCTGTTTCTTCAAACCAAGTCACTTTCCCTTTCCCCATATTTTGGGAGAATCCCCATCTGAAAATTTATCTGGTGCCTTTCTTCCCTGCACTGACTCAGCTTTGGAATGCTGAATGCCTATCCTTAATTGTATAACTGCTGTCATTTATGCAGCGAGCAGTTTTTCACAACTTGAGTCATAACCTTTTCACATTCTTCCAATCAAAGGCTCTGAAATCAGCAAGGTTTATGGTACACTCACCTTCCAATGTCTTTATCCCTTCATCCACAAGCTTCCTAGCTGCAGAAGGACTGCAAAGAATCAGGGCACTTCTTAACCAAATTGACACAGTGAAACCTCTCCAGCAGAAAATGTTATATCAAACAGTAGCACATTACACCAGAATTTACTAACAGATTACACTGAAGTTTATAATCAGGCAATTAGTTCTCCAGTACAAAAGCCATTTCTTACATTCATTCTCACATTCTCCCTCAACTTGGCATACACTGCTTGCATGGACCAGGAAATGGAGGAAGAGGATGGGAGTTAGGAGACCTGGGTTCTATTCCCAGCTTTAACAGTGGCTTTGGACAAGTCACTTAACTTTTCTGCGCCTTGGTTTCCCTACACGCAAGAGAACAATGTTACCCACATTAAAAAGTTGGCTATGGAAAGGCTAAAGTGGGTTGTCATCAACTCGATTTCCTCCTACCTCTTCAGTAGCTCCTTCACATTCCTTTTGGAAGTCGCTCCCCCTCTCCATTCCAGCTCGTCAATATCTCTCAAGGCTCTATCTTTTGTCTGCTCCTCTTTTCCCTCTCTCTGTTATAAGCAGGTGACCTCATCCACTTCCATGGCTTCCGCTACCATCTCTTCACTGTCATTTCCCCAATGTACATTTCCCCTGGGCTCAGTCTTGAATCTTTAATGTCTCAGTTTGGATGTCCCGCTGCCAACTCAATCTCCATATTCTTTCTTCAAACCCTCAATTTCTACACTGCTGTTAATAACTCTACAAGTAGATAGAACCATACAAAAAAAATTCTTACCCTATGCCACTAACTCGGGTCAGGAAATTGATAGATGAGCTTGTATCATCCTGTCGAATCTGGAGAAAAGAGACTGTTCTCTAACTCACTTGAAAAGTCACAGGAACATAAAGTAAGTCAGTGAATTATTGCACTTGAAAGTTGCTGTAGTCTTTTTAGATCTGACCTACTACCTACACAACAGAGACTCATGTCATGATTGTCTAGAACCACTCAGAAAGAACCTGGACAGGTGGTTTTCAGTGCCCAAGCCCTTGGCTCTAGAATTTGCTTCCTTCTTTGGTTTCAGAGAAGAGAGTTTGATACTCAGAGGGATGTTATAAGGCTTTAAGTGAGGCTGGTTCTTTTTTTAGTGGAGGGAGAAAAGTCCTTTTTAGTTTTTGCTGACATGTCTATTCAGATTCACAACCACATTTTTAAAGCCATTGTCTGAACCCTTCTATATACTGAAGTAAATTCTATATGTTGGGAATAAGTACATAAGAGAGACTTGGTCAGGTTTTAGATCCACTGGCAGAAGGGTGGGAGCCCAAATTTAGAACAAGAGAGGGTGCTGCAGGCCAGGACTAAGGTGCACTGGGAAAAGCCGTGTGCAGGAAGCTTTCTACATGTCTGTCCAGACTAAGGTAGGTGGCCCTGGCTAAAACCAAACTTCCATGAGAACCCACTTCATCAATTTGGTGAACAGAATAGGCAGGAAGGCAAACTGATCATATCCTGTAATATTTCCAGAGATGTACAATTTTTTTTCAGGATTTTTTGTTTTTAGATACCCATTTCTACTCCCCTGGCAGTCTACGTGCATCTCCCTCCTGCTTGGCCTCAGTCTCTCCAGAAACAGTAAAGCAGTTGCATGGAGTTAGCAGGAGGCCTTGGAAGGTACAGAAAAAAAAAAATGCCCACAGAGAAGGTCAAAGAGGTTCACCTTTTCAAGCTTACGTAGTTTTCCAGTGGATAAAAACTCATCAATCTTCTCAGCTATTTTAGCCCCTACTCCTTCCTAAAAAAGAAACAGAACCAAAAAGTCAATGAAACTTTACCTTCAGGATAACTAGCATCAGACATTATGGATAAACTACAAAACTAAATTCAGAAACTTGCAAAACAGAAACACAATCAAACTTACAAGACAATATTTTGCTAATGTTCATAATTGTAAGCAGCAGCATTATGAGCAACAGAAGCAGACTCTAATTTTCCCTGTTTTACAGTGAAATTTCAAAATGGGCTTTTAGCAAAATTTACAGTTCCTGCACTAAATTTAAACCTCTGAAGTCTGAGAAAATGCAGGAAAAAAGCATATCGTTGGGTCTCCTCAATTACAACTATGATAATGTATATTATAATGCACTAAAATATTAACACAAAAATGGAATTTAAGTGTGTGGATGATAAGAACTCGGATAAAACATTATCATCTGTTTTACAGCTTACCAGTTTCTTTGCTTCAGCTCCACTTTTTATCTTGCTTGGATACTTGGATATTACAGAAGCTGCTTTTCTATATATATGTATAAAAAAAAGACAGTTCCATTCACTTTCCAGCCTTCAGTGAACAGTATCAAATGACCAGACAAACATTTTGTGTACACCCTCATTACAGTGCACTGTGTGTGGTTCCACCCTGGAGCAGTGGCATCTGTATAACTACCCCCTATTTCTCATGCACCAGGAATACGAGACCACACACAAAAAAGCTTATCATACAGCAACCTGAATATCACTTTCCTCACTTTAACATAAGGGGCTCACATAAGGACTTTTATAAATAAGGTAAACAGCAATACTAACTTAAATTTACAAAAGAGCCTGTTATTCAGAAGTACTTTACAAAAACTACTTATCTGGTTAGCCACCTCAGATTTTTGGGGGGGGGGGGGGGGGGGGGGGATTTTTTTCCATTTCCCCACCAAGGGCCAGCTTAGAAAAATACATTAGTAACAATTTAAATTATATTACACAGGTTCATAGAACAGCTAGTTTTGTCTACTATTTTGACACTTACTGTATATCTGATGATAACACACTATTAAAGAATCTGGTGGTGGTGTTGTTACTACTGTAAAGTTCGGATATCTACCTGAATTTACTGTTGATCCTTAAATATCATGCTCTGTTACCTACATTATACGGACAGTCATTTTCCAAGCTCTCTCTCTGGAAACACAAGTTTCTCCTGTATCTGCATAATAAAGTCAGGTCTATTTACATACTATTTCTGAGCCTAAAGGGTATAAACTTTCCTTTTGGCTTACAACAATACTGATGTCTTCTAGTTTCAAACATTTTTTTTCCTATTTACCAATAGGCAAAAATATATGTTTATTATTATTCAAATCAAAACTAAATAATTTACACCTATTTCATCAATATACCAAACAGCACTTTATATGCTAGCTAACTTATACAGAACGCATTTCTCATTCTTCAAAAATGAAATTTTAGTTTCAATAAGCAAGTAATTACTATAGATATTTCAATTTTGGGGGGCGGGGGGAGGAGAACAGGCAGAAAAAAAAACCACCATTTTTTTTTAAATGCCATCTAAATTTCAAAAAAAGTTTTACGTCTCTTCTTAAGTGCATAATGAAGTATCTGGCTGGATTGGAATTTTAAGATTGCAGAACACAGTTAATCAAATTAGAATCTGGCCGAGACCCTGAGCCTAGCTTAAATTTAGAACATAAGACCGGCCGTACTGAGTCAGACCAAAGGTCCATCTAGACCATTATCCTGTCTTCCGACAGTGGCCAACATCAGGTGTCCCAGAGGGAATGAACAGAACAGGTAATCACCAACTGATCCATCCCCTGTCACCCATTCCCAGCTTCTGGCAAACAGAGGCTAGGGACACCACCCCTATCCATCCTGACTAATAGCCATTGATGGACCTATCCTCCATGAACTTATCTAGTTCTTTTTTGAACCCTGGTATAATCTTGGCCTTCACAATACCCTCTGTCAAGGAGTTCCACAGGTTGACTGAGCATTGTGAGAAAAAATACTTTTTGTTTGTTTTAAACCTGCTACCTATTAATTTTATTTGGTGACCCCTAGTTCATGTGTTATGAGAAGGAGTAAATAACACTTCCTTATTTATTTTCTAAACACCAGTCATGGTTTTATAGACTTTTATCATATCCCGCCTTAGTCATCTCTTTTCCAAGCTGAAAAGTCCCAGTCTTATTAATATCTCCTCATACTGAAATCATTCCATACCCCTAATCATTTTTGTTGCCCTTTTCTGAACTTTTTCCAAGTCCAATAGGTCTTCTTTGAGATGGGGCGACCACATCTGCACGCAGTATTCAAAATGTGGGCATACCATGGATTCACACAGAGGCAATATGATGTTTTCTATACCTTTCTTAATGATTCCCAACAATCGGTTCACTTTTTTGACTGCCTCCGCACATTGAGTGGATGTTTTCAGAGACCTATCCACAATGACTCCAAGATCTCTTTCTTGAGTGGTAACAGCTAATTTAGACCCCATCATTTTATATATATAGTTGAGATTATGTTTTCCAACGTGCATTACTTTGCATTTATCAACATTCAATTTAATCTGTCATTTTGTAGCCCACTCACCCAGTTTTGTGAAATCCTTTTGTAGCTCTTCCCAGTCTGCCTGGGACTTAACTATCTTGAGTAGTTTTGTATCATCTAAAGTTTGCCACCTCACTGTTTACCCCTTTTTCCAGATAATTTATGAATATGTTGAATAGGACTGGTCCCAGAACAGACCCTTGGGGGACACCACTATTTACCTCTCTCCATGCTGAAAATGGACCATTTATTCCTACCCTTTGTTTACTATATTTTAACCAGTTACCAATGCCTGTTGAATAAGACTGGGCCTGGAGCAGTTTCCCATGGCACCCAGGAGAGGGGACACCGCAGCCCTCTTTCTGCACTGAGAGCAGGGAAGGTTGGGAGAACAAGGTGATACCTGCACCGCTCACTGGCGCACCTACCTGTACGCATTGTACTTGTGGATGGCTCGGTTCACGTTCTTCTCGTAGTTCGCCAGTTCTGCGGCCCGGGGGCAATGGAAAGAGACACAGAGACATTTCTTACACGCACTCGGGTCTGACGGCTCACTCCGAACCGGTTCTCAGTCAAGAGCGGGCGGGTTAACATTACCGGGCTAGCACAGGCGACGAGTTATATTACCATGTGGTGCCCGGGCACCAGCAATATTCAGAGCCCAGGAGCCCAGCTCCACCAATATTTGGGGCCGGGTGTCCCCCCCCGCCACCCCCACGCCTCCCCCTGCCTCTTCCCCGCAGCTCCATGCTGCCTCCCTGCCGCAACTGCTGCCGCAGGGCCCTAGTGCCCCCCCATCTCGACTGCAGGGCAGACTGACTTTGAGCCTGCCCTTCCACCTCAGACCCTTCCCTTTTCCGGCAGGACCCTCCACCAGCACAGGGCCCCCCCGCCCCCAGTCACCACTCCTGCCCCATGCTGGGCAAGGAGGCAGCCCCCCATCCCTCACCCCCAGTGAGGCTACAGTCAGGGGCAACAGCAGGGGAGGAGGCGGCACATGCAAGGTAGGGAGATTCCTGGACCTGAGAGAGGCCCTAGGAGCACATGTGGTGACAGTGATGGGGGTGAGTGTGCTGCTGTGGGGATGGGAAAGGGGGGCTCCTCCCCCAGAGCTCACTGCTGCCAGCAGGGAAAGGGCTGGGGGAGACCTCCTCTCTGGCCCCTGTCCTGGAGCAGCCTGCCTGCACCCCAAACTCATCCCCAACCCTGCCCCACCCCAGAGCCCACACCCCCAGCCAGAGCTTTCATCCCCCCACTGCACCCTCAACCCTGTGCCCCAGCCCTGAGTCCCTCCAGCACCCCAACCCCCCCAACCCCAGACAGAGCCCTCACCCCTCACCCTCCTACTCTCGCCCTGAGCCCCTCCCACACCCCAAACTCCTCATCTGCAGCCACACCCCACAGCCCTCACCCCTACACCCCTCCCTCCACACTCGCTCCCAGAGCCCGCACCCCAATCCCCTGCCCCAGACTAGGGCCTGCACCCCAGACCTCCTCCGCCGCCACCCAAAACCCCTCCCAGAGCCTTGGGCAGGTGGGGGGGGGCGGAGTTTGGGCGGGGGCGGGTTCTGGGCACCACCAAATTCGGGCTAGTCCGGGGCCCCGGGTGCCCCTCACACGCTCCTTCCCCGACAGGCCAGGCCCGGCCCGGCCCGGCCGCGGAACCGCCGCCAATAGCCAACCCCCGCCCCGCCTCCCGGCGCAGCCCCCGCTCGCTCGCCCAACCCACCGCTCAGGAAGTCTGTGATCCCCGCATTGGGGCTCTCCTGCGGCGCCTTCCGCTTACTCATGGCGGCCCCGGCTCCGCCAGCGGCCAGCCGGCAGCTACTAGGGCAAGCGGGATGATGGGAGCGACAAGGGAACTTCCGGTTCCTGGGGACCGGGACGGGGGTAGCCGCAGACTCCTCCTTCCCCGCGCCCACACGCGGGGGAGAAAGCACGAGACGCAGTGCATTGTGGGTAATTTGGCAACCTCTGATCAGCAAGCACGAAGCCTGCAGCACCATGGGAGGGGTAGTGTTTCTCT
>NW_020664404.1:14965407-14969005 GCF_002925995.2 Terrapene triunguis
TTCATCTCCCATCAGCCATTGCGGGGCGCGCGGCACGACGGGAGGGGGGATGGACGGACACACAAGGCAGTGCCCCACCTGCGACACCCCAACACCTTGAGTCCCCAAATCTTTGTACCTGCCATCACCCGTTAACGGGGCCTCCCGCCACATCTTACAGCAATCCCAGCGGCAGAAAGTTGACCTGATGGAGATCACGGTGTAGCACATGGAGAGCCTGCAACAGAGCAACACCCTGGGTAATGGCTCCCTGGCACCCTGTCGTCTCCCATGGGCTGGGGAGGATCCATCTCGGGGGAGGGTCTGTCTGCCCCAATGCAACCCAGAGGGAGGGTCCACGCGTCCTATCAGGCTCAGTGGGATGCACTCTCTTGCCCCCCGTGGTCTCCTGTGAGTCATATAGGATCTGTCTGCCCCAGGGATGGTCCATGCCATGCTGAGGAGAGTTCATGCTGCCTGCCAGGCTCAAGGTGTCCCTCCTCCCACATCTTCATGGGGACTTTGGGGAGATTCTTGTTGCTGTAACGGGATCACAGAGCACAAGTGGCTGGTTGAGTATCTTCAGGGCTGTGGGGTCTGGGCCCAAGAGGTGTGAACTCAGAGTCATGGCTTCGGACTCCAGAGAAAAGGGGCTGAGACTAGAGATGCCCAGAGACGCACTGTCACCCTACAGCTCCCGTACTGCAGCACCCAAAAGCTTCACTCAGGTTCGGACCTCGTGTTGGGCGCTGCGTGGAAAATCAGAGAGAAACAGAGATGTGTCTGGAGATGGATAGATGAGCATCTCTGGCATACAGAGGAGGGATGGAGAGGTGTGTATGGCATATGGAGGACAGATGGTGATGCTGCAGGCTGACAGGTTTGTGGGTTTGACTTGTGGCTGATTGCCACAGCAGCTCCTGCCCCCCATTTGCTGTGCTGTTTCTGACGCTGACCCATCTCTTGCAGCCACCATCAAGCAGAGCCTGGCCACAGAGCAGCACTACATCAGGGGCTACAGCAGGTGCACGGACCAGCTGCACACTGTGCTCCTCAGCTGCTCAGGGACGGACAAGCACGTGGGCTCCTGGCTGCTGAACAACCTGCCCCAGATCTCACCCTCTCCTGCTCCCAGCGTAGCCTGCTCACCACAGAGACCAAGATCAGCCTCCAGCTGGCCTGGCAGCCACTGACCCTAACGTGGAGAGCCTGATGTCTGGTGGGGGGAAACATCCCAGCATCTCCTTTGTAGTGTCAGGACGTACTATTACAAATTGCTCCCTGTCCCAATCTCCTACCAGTTGCAGTTACTGACATCTGCATAGCAAGTTTTTGCTGTCCTGATGCAATTCGCCACCCTCACAATTCACCAGCCCTGGGTCTAGGAGTAGCCATTTGTGGCAGATGGGGTATTCACAATGTGCTACTTCTGGGAAATCTCTATTTGAAATTGGGACACTCATAAAATGAGTTTTCTAACTGAATACATTTTTCTAAGTTAGAAAACATTTGTTTTATTGAGGTCCAAATTTAATATAGAGATTTCATGCGGTGGGAAACTGTGACAGGGCAGATATCATCCATCACAAACTGCTATTTCTGGACCAGGGCTGAGGCAACCAAGGAAATCAGGCAGCATTCAAGTGCTATGATCACAAATAATAGCCTGACATTAAAAACAAAATAATCATGAGTATTAAAACCTGTAATTTACTATGTCACAATAAAAACGTAGGTCGTGTTATAATAATAATGAAACTAATGTTTTTGAAAAGTCAATAAAAGGAATTAAACTACATTTACAGGAAATTATGATACAGAATAGTCAATTCAAGCAATTAGAACAGCAAAAAAGACAAACCCTGAGCCCTCACCTGCTAACCCTAATCCCAAACCCTAATTCCTGTTCCCTAGTACTCTAACCCCAATGCACTAACACAACTCCTCCCCTAACCTTTGATCCCATCCCTATCCCACACCACACCCCAACCCTAAACTCTGACCCCTCCCTTCACCCTAGGCAACCCAACCCTGACCCCTGCACCCTAACCCTTCAACTAACCCTGATCCCCGACCATCACCCTATTATATCATAACCCCCACCCTGACCATAATCCTAACCTCTTAACTCTAACCCACCTTTGAACCCAAACTCTTACCCAACCTAATCCCTAAAGCTAATCCTAACCCTCGCATTAAGCACAACCCTCTAACCCTCAAACCTGCCTCCCAGAACCCTAACCCCTCCCTTCCCTGTAATCCAACTCTCCCTCTCAACCCCTAACCCTTTCCAAACCTAATTCACACCCTAAACCTAACTTCCCCTTACCCTCACCCTAATCCAACCCCTAGACCCTGACCCTGTAATCCCAACCCTAAACCCTCAAACCCCAATTTCCCCCCTTTTCCCTGGGGGGGAGGGGCGGCTGAGGTAGGCTAGACAGAAAATTGGGGGCCTGCACCCCCCCTTGCCACAAGGTCCCACCCATCTCTATGGCTCTGCTCCCTGCTCCTCTTAAGTGCCAGCCCTGCCTCCTGCCCCGTCCCCCGCATTGCCCTCCTCCTGGCCAGGTTGGCGGCTGGAGCCGGCCAGTGGGGGGTGACTGATGCGCTGGCTGGTGCCATGGTATGGGCAGCTTGGGTGCTCCCGTCTCCTCCTCCTCCTGATGCTGCTCTTGGCCCTGGGGCTGTGGCTCCCCTCAGCTTCCCGCTGCCGTTCGACTGTTTGCAGCCCCCAAGAGCCGTCCGGGTAGGGGAACCTGGCTCTCGCAGAGCCCTCAGGGAGCATCAACCATGGGCGGCAGGCCCAGGAACCTGGGGCAGAGTGTCTGTTCGGGTTGCTGTGGGGCACCCTGAATCCTCTGCCTGCTCTGGGCAGCGCATAGTTAAGTGGGGACTTCTGCGCTGCTGCTGGTGGCGGCACTGTCGTCAGAGCTGGGTGGCCAGAGAGCTAGCCAAGTTGGCTAATGAAAAGTGTGTCTCCCCCATGGGGGAGCAGTGACACCCGGCGGCTAGTCAAGGTACTGCACAGAGTGTGGTGTTTTCCATGGAACAGCAGTGACACCAGGTGGCCAGTTGGGGTAATGCACAGAGTGTGTTTCCGTTGCAGCGACACTGACACCCGGTGGTCAGTCAGGGTAATGCACGGAGTACATTTATTTGGAGCAGCAGTGACATCTAGTGGCCACTCAGGTAATGCACAGGTGTTCCCTTGGACCAGCAGTGACACCTAGTGCTCAGTCGGGATGATGCACAGACAGTGGTTCCCTTGGAGGAGCAGTGACACCCAGTGGCCAGGCGGGGTAATGCACAGAGCATGTTTCCCTTGGCACAGCAGTGACACCCGGTGGCCAGTCAGGGAAATGCACAGAGTGTATCGCCCATGAAGCAGCAGTGACACTCTGTGGCCAGTCAGGGTAATGCAGAGTATGTCTCCCTTGGAGCAGCAGTGACACCTGGTGGCCAGTCAGGGTAATGCACAGAAGGTGTTTCCCTTGGCACAGCAGTGACACCCGGTGGCCAGTTGAGGTAATACACAGGTTGTATCGCCCATGAAGCAGCAGTGACACCTGGTGGCCAGTCAGGGTAATGCAGAGTATGTCTCCCTTGGAGCAGCAGT
>NW_020664404.1:14969405-14972925 GCF_002925995.2 Terrapene triunguis
GTGTCCTTACAGTCCAGGACAAGATGTTTGCTTCAATTTAGGATTTCCTTAATTTAGAATGACTTTTTCTCCACAAACACCATTCCCAATGTGCATCCACTGCTCCTTTCTTCTTCACTTTCCTTGCCCTGCTGTGAAATTCCTAAAATCCCCCAAAATAAGATAATTACCTCTTCTCTTAATATCCTTTGCCCTCATTGTTTGGTCCTGGTTGCCCATTTTTACTTCCTAAACACAGAGTTACCATTCTCTTCAAAGCTGATTCTCTGGCACTCCCCCAGTTCTGTAAAATCAGCTATTGTTTATCATATACTTAAAAGCTCTTTCTTGACATTAAAACATTGTTCAGCTATACCAAAAGGACAGGAGACACGTGATATGGATTTAAGCAGTCTGCAACTTTATTATTAGATGTCTTGGACTGCCTGTCGGATAAAAGTGTACAGTGCAGGCACTTCATTCAAATATGTTCATTCAAATAACTACCCCGGGGCTTCCACTAGCCCCCCTTCATTTTCCATCCAGGTCCTCCAGCCAATCAATGGTTTGGACCTTGCTCCCCCTCCCATACAAGGGTTAAGGTGGGCTATAAGAAAGGGGGGCTTACTGCCATACCAATCATAGGAGCCCTGACCCTCCCCCTCACCCCCCATTCCGTTCCTTTAACCAGCATTTCCTTTTATGTCCTTTACCAGGCCATTTATTTGGTCACTGGATGCCTTCCCTATGGAGTACTTGCACTGGATATCCACCCCACACTTACAAAATAAGTTGTGACATACAGCATGACCCCCTTTCCTCCTTACTATAATAGGTCCTCCGTGGCACCTGCTGTGAGGAAGGCGAAAAAACCCCATTCCACCTAAGCCAATATGGTTGCGAGGGAAAAATTCCTTCCCAGACCTCTTAAAAAGGAGAGACTAGTGCAATGTCCACAACAGGTCCTAACACAACCTGATATTTGCACCTGAGGGGAGGAAGGGTGGATGCTGCCTTGCTTTCTGCCTGGAGAAAGGGCTTCTAATTCCAGGTCTTGCACCTTTTAAAACCTTCCACCCTTACATTCCCAGGGGATGAGTCAGTCACCAGGCTGACCCCTATGCACCTTTTTGCAGCAGTTTCTGACCTCCCCTTTCCCCCCCGATAAAGCACTGTTACCTTCCTCTGGCAAGCCCAGACAACGTGTTCCCCCCTCCCTCCCGATTCAGGTGTGGTGCATCATTATATCTTTTCCTTTCTCATTGAAGAGGAACTACCACTAATGTGTCCAATTACTTCTCAAAAGGGTGTTCTTGACCCAGTTCAGTTTGGAATTTGCTGTGGCTACCATGGAAACTTCCCCAATGTGGTTAATGACTTCTCACTTTCTGCTAATGAAGACTCTTTGACCTCTTTCCACTGTTTGACAATGTTGATGACTCCATCCTCCTGCACTGCCTGCATAGCAATCCATTACATGATTATGTTTCCTAGTAATCTTTTACTCTCCATTTCCAGTTTTGGATCCTCCTTTTGTGCTAAGATTGCTCCTCTCTGGCATCAAGCAAAGCTTAATTCATAATCTTCCATGTTTCCATGTCTGTCTTCCTTCTCGTCATCCTTACTCTGGTTTAATAATAACTCACATTTATAGTGATGTTACTCAATTTTATAAAACGTTCAACACCTTGAATGTCTCCTTTTCCCACTCTGGGTGGGGCCTAAATGTGTTATAATAATAAATCAGATAGTTTCAGTCATACATTTTAATGAAGAAAAACGATGTGACCACTGGTATTAAAAATGTTGTTAAAGAAAGCATACCAAAGGGGTTTAAGATCCTGGCAAGTGAACATACAGTGGTTGTAGAGTGCTTATATTAATTTCTTAAAGGACTGTAACTGCAAAAGGTAGTTTTACTCTTAGGTATATTTAACTAACAGTTGTAAATATCCTCCCATACGTATTTCCCTCTACATACGTTATCCATGGCTACTCTGATGCGCTGTGACAGACAATATATTCACTGGAAATACTGCCTCTAGAATGAGCTATAGCTGAGAGTGACACTGCACTGGTCCAGAATCATTATTTTCAATGGTTTAATGAACAGCTTTTGGCCGTGATACAGAACCACCAGAAAGGATGAAAGAATTATGATTGTGCCTAAAAAGCTAACAAAGTTACTGTTCCATCCTGCAGCCTACAAGCCTTTTCCAACATCCAAAGGGACCAGAATCCTGTTCACAGAGTGCTTGAATTCAGATTTGTCTACCATTAACTGATATCAATATAAACACTGACCTTTATTACATAGCGTTTTGACATTATAGAACACGTGTATGAAAGAAAATAGTTTTAGTAACACATTTATATTAATCTCAAATGACAGTATGGAGACTTCACAGAACATATCTTTAATAAATCTTCCTTCACTAATGCAAAAGTGAAAACTTTACTCTAATTCATTATATTTCTCACATATGAATTAACAACAAGCCATGTAGCACAATTAATTCTAGCTGAATGATGGCAGAATTTTATAGTAAAGTTTTGCAGGGATTCAGATAACCCCTCCAGATGATGTATATTTACATTTAAATATCTTTTAACATTATTTCTAAATAATTAGTTATTCAGTGAGCACAACTGATAATTATTACACTGACGTTTTAATGACAAAAGGTTGTGCATATTTTAATGTAATTTAAAAATGAGAAACGAGAGTAGATTAATAAAGAAAAAATGTAGAATACCATCTTACTTTATACTTGTGAAGAAATTTTAGAGACTGAGAAATAAAAACAGCTCTTCAGAAGTCCAATAGTGAGATCAACCCAATATAATCAACCCAAGTTTTTCAAACTACAATCATTGTCATCTAACCACTATGAAAATACAATACCCACATCGATATTGAATGACGTTAGCATGAATAATCTTATTCTGACAAGTAAACATTGGATTAGTGTTACCACATTACATTATCTATATTACTAGAGATGTACAGACAGTTAAAATTTAGAAATGTATTCACTTTGTCTCCTGGTCTAAAGTAACGGACTTAAAAATGTAAGGTTCAATATGTTCTATTTTAGAAAAGATGCTAGTACCTGCAGGGGCACACAACCATGGTTCATATTTACTGGAAAGCAAAGTAAGCTTACCAAAATCTTATGAAGATCCAACTCATTGCATTCCTATGTGCCCATTCAAAATCTTACCCCAATTAATCTATTTGAGTCAAAATTTACACTGCATCAACCGTGCATGGGCAAATATAAATCACTTTCAGAGCCAGACCACAGACGATCTGCCCATCTCATTTTCACTAAACCTTCCATAATTATACAGCTGTGGAAATGGCTGTGGAATTTACCCTCAACTGGCTGATGCCCCCTCAGAGGACTATTTCCCTACTTTGCCCATCTACCACATGCTAACCAAAGCAAGTAAACTGCATTGTATCAGCACTCAAATGTTGTAACTAATGCTCCTAAGATTTCCACCAGTGTAACTCCATTGGATCCAGTACAGCCAG
>NW_020664404.1:14973025-15144597 GCF_002925995.2 Terrapene triunguis
AAGACCCGGAGCGAGTGAAGGACCCGCCGCCAAAGACCTGGAGCACCGCCGGGTGAGTAAAAATTTAAAAGGTGCCTCTAGCCAGGGAAGGGATTCTCTGGCATTTGCCCCCCACTCTGGGCGTCCCAGCCACTGGGCGCGGGGCCCGATTCGGGGGAATTGGTGGAATTGGCCTAAAGCCGGCCCTGTCGGCGGCACTTCGGTGGAGGGTCCCTGTCCCTCTCGGAGGGAAGGACCTGCCGCCGAATTGCCGCCGAAGAAGAAAGCGGCGCGGTGTAGCTGCCGCCGATCGCGATCGCGGCTTTTTTTTTCTTTTCTGCCGCTTGGGGTGGCAAAAACCCTGGAGCTGGCCCTGAATACAGCTACTTCTGATTTACACCAGTATGAGAGGATAATGGGGCCTATTCTGTGCTTCTTTTCTAAAAAGAGTTGAGAACTGATCACTCAGTTTGCTGCCTTATGATGTGGCAGTATGGAAGTTGCCACTCCCTATTCCCTTATAGGGCCATGTGGAAGGAAGACTGTTATATCTTCCAAAATCCACTGAGCCGAATATGCCTTTTTAACGAAGTACAGTGATTTTATTTGGATTAGAACAACAAGAAAAATAAAGTAACTGCAAAAGTGCATCATGTTAGCACCGTGAGAAAGTCTTTTTTATTACAAATTGCATCCAGCCTTCCTCTCCCATTCCTATGTTCACTCTCCAACTTCCAAATCTAGCTGCATCAGCTGCTAAGTCCTTTTAATTCGGTCACACAGAAGGTTCTAAACCTTAGGGGTGCAGCTACCGCACACAATCAACATTTTTTTTTAAAGCTCCATACACCACAAGCTCCCCTGTAACTTTTAAGTGATACATCTCAATTTTGGAATGCTCTGCGATTTTAGTTTGTTCAAAAGCAGCTGTCAGGAACAGCAGCTGTCTCTTCCGCCACTACTTCATTTACCTTTATAGATTTTTTTATTGTCCCCTTGCCATTATTAAATTAAGTTTCTGCATTAACACAGCCATTGGTATTATCATCACTAGTTCAGTAAAGAAGGATAGCAATTTTCTTTTTTAGTAATGATGTCAACTAACATTTCAATTCCTCTTCTATTTCTGAACCTTTTCCTAGGAACAACTGGTCAATATGTTCACTATGTCTCCATTTTCCTCTGCTAGTGATGTCAGAAATAATGCCCCTTTTGTTATCTTTGTGGCAGCCTGTTTTGTTGATCTAATTGATAAAAGCAAGTTTGCAAGAATATATTCTTCCTCATTTTTCTCTGTCTTTCTCATGTGTGCAAAACAGCAATCTCGTTTTCCATTGATGTCAGGTGACAAGTAGTTTTCTAGTGTTCTCTTAGCAATGATCCAAAGTACAGGTAGCTTTGAAGTTCCTTTTTTGGAGTGACATGGGTTAGGAGGGGCAAATTCCTATTTACTATTTTTATTGTTTGGCTACAGAGTTTACTGGCAGGCCAAGGTAACAGGGCAGTAGCACTTTTCAAAATGTTGATACGTATTTCTTCCTTAGGGTGGATTTTTTTTAATAACAGGTTACAATTTGCAGAATGTAGTAAAAATTGTGGAAAAAATGATGAAATCATAAAATGAACAATATTTTCCCACCCACATTTTTGTCCTGTTCCTGATACAAGTACAATATTTCTTTCTTAAAGAAATATGCCCTGTATTTCAACGAGACCATATAATCTCCTCCATACAAGTTTTTCCAGCAGTATCCCATGCCATTCAGATGAACAGATGGATTGTGCACTGGGATGTAAAAAAGGGGACCCAGCTTCATTAGACTCAACTAAAAATATAATGCTTGAAAATGATTTCCCAGTTACTTATAACTAAGGCTACGATTTAGTCACAGAGGTTGCAGAGGTCACAGAATCCGCGACTTCCAGTGACCTCCATGACTTCAGCCTGTGGTGGTCGGGAGCTGCAGGATTCCCAGCCGCCTGTGGAAGCAGGAAGCTGCGGGGTACCCCCGCCGCCTCTAGCAGCCCCCAGAGCTCTACGCCACCACAGGCACCCCACAACTCCCGGCCTCCACAGGCAGCAGGGGGACCCCTGGAGCTGCAGGTAGCAGAGGTACCTCGCCAGCTCCCAGTTGCTGCAGGTGGCTCCTAGCCCCTATGCAGCTGTCCCGCCTCAGATGGTGTGGGGATCTGCAGATCCCCATTTTGTCATGGATATTTTTAGTAAAAGTTACGGACGGGTCACAGCTTCCATTAATTTCTCTTTTTTGCCCATGATCTGTCCGTGACTTTTACTAAAAATATCCATGACAAAATCTTAGTCTTACTTATAACTAGAGCTGGTTGGGAACCGGAATTTCAATTCCATGGAAAATTCTGACTTTTTAAAAATAAATTAGTTCCAAATCAGAACAAAATGCCAATATGGAAATTTCCAATGAAACAAAATGGTTTTTGAAAATAAAAATCATTTGGGGTCCATTAAAATGTTTTGTTTAAAGGAAAAATGTTTCATTTTAATTTTGACTTAAAATTTAAATATTTTTATCATATGAAATAAATTTTGCAGTGAGAAGTCATTTCTGAATGAAAAATCCAAACACTCCACTCCAAAGATGTTGTTTTGAGATTACAAATATTATCAAAAATGAAATTTTATCAAAATTGACATGTTCCTTCAAAAATTGAGATTTTGACAAAATTCAATTTTCTGAAGAAAAATGTTCTATTAGAAAATGTTCAATTAACTTGTCTTATAACTTTGTTATTATTTATGCTTACTGAATACTGCCTGTCTCAGCTTTCAAAATCTTGAGTCTGCCCCCCCCCCCAAATCATGTGTTTAGCATAGAAATTATGAGAATTTAAAAACAATAAAAGTTGAGTTCTTCTGCTTTTTGAGCCTTTACGGGTTTGTATTTTCAAGCTGTCTTGTGCACCATGAAACCTAGAAATTTACTCTTTCCTTAAATTCTATTGACGATTCTGTGAAGCATGAGATATTTGGAAATATATACAAACTGTAAGTTATTTATCTTTCTGTACTGTTATTGTCAATTTTTTATGAATGCCAATAAAAATGTAATCTCTCTCTCACACACAAAGCTAAGACATAATCACAGCTCTACAAGAGATGAGAATTTAAAAAAAATCAAGTATCATGAGACTTCTGATAAAATCATGAGAAAGGACAACACTGAATGCTATCTATCTGTCAAAAGTCAGATCAGACCCTCCTCTTTAGTGAGCAAGAAGGTTTGTATCCAGCTGATCTATGCCTTAGGTTGGTTAGAAGAAGAAACTGCTGGAAATTGCTGCTTCCTCTGGGCCTGTTATTGGGGCAGGAGGACACATGCTTGTGCTGCTCAGTTGCTCAACCATAGTTTTGTTTTGTTTTGTTTTTTCCCCCCTCTGCTGATGTGCTAGTCATTCCCCCCTCCCTCCCGATCCACTCATGGGGCACTGAAAACATTTTCTGCCCTGACTAGCAAACAACATAGGGCCATACCTGTTTCTCCTCCTTTCCTACACTATGGAAGGTGGTGACATTATGAATTTGGGGATTCACAAGTAAGGAAAGAGCAGCTAAAGGATGTAGCCAGGGTGAAGGCAACAGAGGGAGGATTTTATCCCACATCCTCATGGAGCTTTTATAAATGATCCTATAGATGTTATCTTATCCCTTCCCCCGCCAATTTTCAGTATGGGACCATTACTGGGTGGCAGAGGAGACAAGACCTATGCCTGTATAACCTACTGGTGAGTGTGTGTTACAGTTCCCGCACTATGCCCAGTTGACAGAGGATATGAATCTGCTACAGCCCTAGTTAGGGAGCCATGACTCTTTACCTCAAGCTGTAGCAGTTCACACACTTTTAGCTCTGGAGGTCCCTTGTTCAACGTATTGGGCAAGATGGCAGAGGTCACACTCAGGGAACCAGAGCAGGCCAAGGTGCTGGAAGCCAGTCATAGGGGCCAATACCCTAATAGCTCTTTGCCTACATAGTACAAAGTGCTATTTTTTCATATTATTTTTGTTTTTATCTAAGTTTCCTTGTACAATAATAGCAATATATCAAAATACATCAACATTTCATTATATAAAGAAATTCAGAATGAATAAAGGGAAGGTCCACCAGGGAATGCTAATATTGATATATGTGTGCATAAGACAGATTGTGTACACTGTTGAGATTTAAATTTCCATATCTGACATATCAGTGATTTGTTTTTCTTTTATTACATCCAGAGAAACACCACATTAAATGTACACTGTTAACAGTTGATTTATTGAATGCCATGTCTAATAATGATCAAAGATAATCAAATTGTTTTATATTTTCTTGTAATTTCTGCAGCATAATGCTGAAATTAGGGCCTATGAAATACCGTATTTTTATGTTTCTTGGAAATGCAGGAAAACATACAAATACCACATGCTGGGCTGATTCAAGCATTTCACTATATTAGCATAAACATTTCTTTTTGAATACAAATGCATAAAAAGCACAGCAGGATTGTAAATCTGGCATTCACACACACGGCTTTTGCTTATATACCGGTAGTATTAGTAGTAAACTTGGGCTCTTCAAAGAGAAATTCACTGTGGCTTCATACAAGTGTAGGCGTCTGTCTGCACAGAATCCAGGCAGGATCAGGGCCTTGTCCCTCAATAGCATTTCCTAAAAATAATCTCCTTTTAGAACTATGTGGTATCATTAATATTAGTTGCTGAAAAGACCTTCTGGGAGCTCTGTATTCCCCTCCTGCCTTATCAGGACTGTTCTGTACTATGTGGTTGCTAGTGCTCTGTCCAATTTAGTTTTAATTGTATTAGGGATTCCCTTGTTTAATTGTAATGGGATTTCCACTCTTGTTCCTTAGAGACTATTCTACTGTCTAACAGATCTTACTGATAGGATGTTGTTTTCCCTCTCATACTTAACCGAAGTTTTCCCTTTCTTAATTTCGTTGCATTCATGGATAATCCTACATCTTTCACAAATTTTGATGGGATACCGCTTGAAGACCTACTCTTTTATTTGGAGTCTCTTTCTCTGGTCTTTTGTAATGTTCTTAGGGCACTTGACAATACAGTTCTACTGTGAAAAGTGACTATTTAAAAATGATACTTGTTTTTACTGCTCTTAGCATTTCAGAGCCCATACAGAGAGCACGAACTAGATTATTTTTCAGTTCACACAATAAACTGAAGTTCTATGAGTTTTATTTTTAAACTTTTTAATACATTGAAATAAAGAATAAATAAATGAAACCAAATTCTAATTTCAGAAATACTGTTGGCAATGCATGAGCAAAAAATATCAATTACCCCTCACCCCCCCCCCCCAAAAAAAAAACCCACCACCAACAACCCAACAACACAGCTTGACTTTCTGATTCCATGCTGAGTTTGAGCACTGGTAAAAATCAAAATAATCCTTTTACTAATAAACCAAATTGAACTTGAAGTTATTGACAGATTAGAAATATAGAACCACCATTTTTTACAGTTACATATCAGCCTTGGAATGAATTTCCAGTAGTGACAACAATATAATAAAATCAACATTTGGGGAGAAGGAATTATACCAAAATGTAGCTTGGTGTGATTCTAACGAGGGATTTTTTTTAAATGTATAAGCTAGTCAAAAAGAGTGTTCAGGTTCTTCCATCTTGGGAGGCAGTATAATCATATTTTGACTATAGGTGATACAGATCTTACAAGATTAGCTGGTTTTATGAGACTTCTACCATCTTGTGAGCCATGAAACCAGATCCTAAAATTTATCCCTTTCAGTTTTGAATCTTACCTGGAACGAAATCATTGGGAGGGATTCATATACAAGGATCTGCTTTTGATTGGGCAGACAATTGTCTATCTTTACCCTTTTCCTTAGTCTGATCATCCTCTCTCCTGAAGACCAGAATATTAATTTACAGTTTGATGAATGTTTCATTTCTTCCCTTTTTTCTGTTGCCAGCTTCTTCTATTATCTTTTCATCCTTATCAATATCTAGTCCATTTGATCTTTCCATTTTTGTCTCGATGTATCCTCCCTTTGTGATTTATTCCAATGGTTTCTAATGTGTGGTCTTGTAACAGGGCGCAGGTGGGCCTCACAATCTTCTGCCACTTCTGCGCCCACAAACCAGCCAGAGACCTCTGCTTTGGTGCAATCACCCATGCTTTTTATTTACAGTAGAAATTCCCATCACTTTGTAGCTACAGACAGCGTCAGGCTTACAGCCTCCGAGACTGCTGGCTTCTGCATCCAGGAGGGGAGAGTGGCCTCTAACTCCCTGGCTCCTCCCTTTCCTCTCCCCTTGGCCTCCTTCCTGCCAGCCTTTATGTAGCTCCTGGCTAATGAGGCCGGCAGCTGTTCCCCATTTGCCACTTAGGCCTGGGCTTACTCAGCCAGCTCCAATACCCCTTTTCTGATTGGAGCTGAAGTGACAGAGGTCTGGCTTAGGGATTCCTAGCCAGCACGCTGTCACAGGTCTACAGAACAGTGATGAGTACTACCTGAAGGTTTGTAGAGAGCTGGCATGTCATACGATACTGGCTCTTATCATTTCCAGCTGCTTCTGCAAGTGCCCACTTATTGTATAAAAACATTTAAAATGCAATATATATTCCTGAGGGAATTCTGTGCCAAAAAATTAAAAATTCTTACGACAATATTTTAAAATTCTGCAAAATTCCACATTTTTAATTGTCAGAATAATCAGTATAATCACACTGGTTTCAATTATTTTGGTAATTTATTGAAACTACAGTACAGTGGATGGAGAATGGGAGTGGGGAGCATTGGAGAAAATCCCCAAACCCTTTGCCTAATATATTGTAGCTAGGCTTGACCCTTTATTTCTAGTTATTAGTCAACAAATATATGTATCCATATGCTCAGTGTTACATCAGAGGCAACTGAAGAGCAAATGAGGGCTGGGGAATCAAACTCACAATTTATATTGGCTACTGACTATCTCCAGAAAGGTTAGTAGCAGACAGGTCATGGAGCACATTTTGATAGGAAATTTTTTTCAGTCCAAACATTTAGACCAGTTCTAATCACTAAAGCACCTATTTATAAGTATTTTTAAGGCCATACTGTCCTTTATACCACTCTGGCAACTTAAAGGAGCCTTAAAACTTTTACACCTGTTTTATACTCCTGGGGGAATTCACAAAGACAATGGGAACAATTCACTAAGCAGGCAGGCTGCTACATTCTGCTCTGCCTAAAGGAACAGAGCTTGCCCCACTCATACCTCCTCAGAAACACCCCGAAGCCCTGCCCCTCCATGCCAAGCATGCCGCAATAGTGAGTGAGAGGGATAGAGTGTCTCTCTCTCTCACACGTATGACTGCCCAACTCCCTCCCCCACCTGGCCATGATTTATGTCTCTACTGGCTGCCCTGGGCGGCTGAACCGACCTGCCTGAGCTGCTTGGGAGAGGCACAACTGCTTTTGCGGCTTCCCTTTCTTCCCCATCAGAAGTCATTTTTCTGTGGGGAAGCCAAGAAATCTGCAGGGGAAATGAATTCTGCGCACATGCAGTGATGCAGAATTCCCCCAGGAATAAATATATAATTTGCTAATATTACTTTTCTATATAAGCAATTTATTGTTACAGGGATACTTTATTATCTAAAATCGGCATATGAAGGTTTTCAGGAAACTGAAATACCATTGCGTAAGCCATCCAATCAGAAAGAATACAATGTCGGTTATAGTAAGTGCCCAACACAGCACTAATGTAAAAGTTCAAATATTGAATATTTGCAATTAAGTATTCGTGAGCTATTTGGGAAAAAAGAGAAAAAGGCAAAATGCAACATATAGATGATCACTCAGCTATGCTGTGGTTTAACCAGTAGGTGCTCTGTGTCTTGTTCTGGGTATTTTGCTAGCTCTGTGCTCTTAGTCTTTCTTTGCTGGGATTGCTGAACCTTGGCTATTATACCTGCCTCAGCTCCACCACTTCATTTGCTCTCACTCACAAACCACCAGCGGATAACTTAGTCCCTTCCTCATCCCCAGCTTCCCAAGAAAACTTCTAAACAGATCTCCACCTGGCTATCAAAATAATCAGCTCACCAAAGTATACTTAATAATAATTTGCCAACTGCTCAAAGGTTCAGAATTTCTACTTGCCTCTGCAAATGATCTAGATATATTCATTAAGGAATTTGCCTCTGCTGCTAACTAATAATTAGGTTCAGGCAAAATCCAGAGTTAAAAGGTACTGTGCACTGCCAAAAAGAAAGCACCATGGAGTTCCCTGACATTTAGAGGAAGCTTGCCTAGTACTGCTTCCTTTTGTAGTAGTCACTGCAGCTTCAGCCCCACTGTGCACTGTTCTGCTTTGTGGGCTGTGCAGAGGGAAGAGAAGGAACATGATTCTGTCTCCTTCCCAACCCTTTGAGGTGCTGTGGGTCCCTGGTGGAGCAGAGACACAGTGGTCTTTAACTTTCCCAAGTGTAGGGCCTGCAGTTCTGCTTGGCCCTTTTGCAAGCCTTGAAAGGAAGGTGAAGAGAAGGTGTTTCTTTCAATCTTCTCCACATCGCCTCCTTCCATCTCCCCAGACGCACATACACTGCACCCATGCAAGGATCAGGCAGAATCTGACCCTAAGGAAATTTCCAGGGGCCAAATCCTGGAGCTAGTAGACGGTCCAAGAAGCCAGGCTATATACTTGTGGACTGTTTTATTAGGTTTGCAATAATTCCTTCCTCTGCTCATCTCATCTTATTCAAGGGCTACATTAACAACCAAATAAATTATGTTAGTGGATTCTGATTTATATAACTTCCACATAGATCATATATATCTACTGGGTTACTTTACATAATAAGTTTAGCAAGGTCAATGAGAGTTCTGAGGTTAAATTGCACCCCCTAATTAATTTAATAAATGTGTCCCTTTGGTTGAAACATTTGTCTCTCTGACTATAGAGACATGGGTCAATTAAAAATACAAAAGAATAAAGCATCCATATCAGGGGAAAAAATCTGGCTTTTTCTAGATTTTGGGACCAGAAGGGATAATTTGCTCATCTAGTCTGACCTGTGTTTGGATAAAGCATATCTTCCAGAAAGACATCCCCTTTTTGAAATGAAGACTTCAAGAGATGGAGAATCCACCACTTCCCTTGTTAACCCTCCAAAGTAACGAGGGAAGTATAAGATACCATATATTAAACACATTGGGAATACCTTTGACTGAGCAAACCTTTCTGCTGTTACTGTAATGGTGTATATTGTGCATGTTACCCAGATACCAATAATGTGCAATATCTACACCTAGTTAATCCTTTATTTTTCACTAGTTTTTTTTTTAAATTTAAAACATATGTCCACTGGTTCTACTCCATCATCATCATAATCATCACCATCAATTTTTTTTAGTCTATCATAAAATTGTATGTATAGATAGAACTGCAAATAAAGGGGGGGGGGGAGGCTATCTAGCCTGTTTTCATAGCTCAATCAATAACTAGATTTCCCCAGCCAGCCCCTCAACCCAGCTCCCACTATGCCTTTCCTGTCTACTGCCTTCTTTCCCACAGACTCTAATCCCCAGGCTCCTTAGACATATGAAATTCACTAGAGGAAGTCCTATTCTGTTTACCTGCTAAGTTATGTGCAGCTAGGCAACTCTCTGGCAGGCCATGTTAATTCCACAGTTGGAGAAAGAGCCTCTCTAGAGGAGTTACATGTTCTGTTTCCTGGGGAATATTTGCTGTAAGACACATTGCTCTTTCCACTTCCATGCCAGCTGTTCCTGAGCTCAGAGAGGGAAAGCAATCCAGCAAATTCTAAAATAAAACGAGCAACGTGTTTGAGTTAGAAAAGTGTAGTAATATACATATATGTATTAAAAAGTATTGGGCTTGGCTCTCCTCTCACATGTATTAACATGGCACCCTAGACCTCAGTGGAATTAGTTCTTGCAGGTTTTACACAGAAGCAAATTGGACTCATTTTCTCTTATAAGAACAACAGCAATAAATAGGACTGTTACACGTTAATGTTAATGAGAGTGCAATGTTACACTCTGTGGTATAGAATAATGAGATAATGTAATTGTCATAGAGTATCCTATGGTGATACTTTATGTAGCATAATACTGCCCTGACTTCTAAGCAGAGCAGAAAAGTTTGGACTGCCAGAGTACACTATTTCCATGTCAGGAAAGAAATGAGAGGACATTTGCTTGCCTAGTCTAATCCATTCATAATGTATACATCATTTGTTATTCACTTGAACAAAGAAGGATTAAAAGCAAAAGCAGTAGCAAAGTCCACAAGCAACAAGCTTCATGGTGCTACCACAACATGACTGTAGGCTTGACTGACCGCCACCCTGAATCCTGTGAAAAGCAAGAGTAATGTACTACCAAATCAGAACAATAGCACTTTGCACCTGCTTTATACAGATGTAAATGACTGCACAAGGTCCACACTGATGGTGAAACACATCCTGTACATTCAGAGATCCCAGGCATAATTGCCAGCTTTGAAGGCGTGGGCAGAGAGGTGACAATGTTGCTCAGATGTGATACTGTGGTGCTACATAGATACACCATGAGATTGTTAAATGTTTTAGGTACAATGATATGTTGACCTTTTAGAAATAAAAATGGATTATTTATCTTAGATACTTGTGTGGCCTCATAGTATCTGAGCACCTTATAATCTATAATGTATTTATCTTCAACCAGCCCCAGTGAGGTAGTGGAGTGCTACTATCCTCACTCACTTTACAGATGGGGAACTGAGGCACAGAGACGCTAAACAACTTGCCCAAAGTCCCACAGGAAGTCTGTGGTGGAGCCGGGAGTTGAACGTGGATCTCCCAAGTCTCAAGCTAGTGCCTAACTACTGGACCATCACTTTTCTTATAATAGAAACTAAGTAGGTAATTTCGAGGAAATTTTATTTGGGGAAAAATTCATATTCATATTAGTATAGATCAGTTGTGCCATACTCTACCTTGTAATGCTAAAAATTATATTGTTATTGAATGGAGCTGCAGAGAGCTACATGATCATTATGGCATGATTTCTTGACATGGCTGTAATTAGAAAATTGCCCACACCAGAACTCCAGATCTGAGCATCTCTGAACTTTGAAAAGTCATGAGTCTGGATTCACACCCCAACTTTCCTGATAGCTGGACTGAAATCCAAGATCTGAATTAAACCTAACTTTGGGACAGTATAGATACAGGCTCAAACACTGCAGGTCAGGCACTTCTATAATGGTGAAGTTTGCACCTTGACTTTGCCTCAGTGGGGAATGTATGTTTCTTCTTCTTACCTCTTTCTTACTTACTGGTCACAGAGGGGAAGGTTCTTGCCCTCTCCCTTTCTCTTTGGATGCCTGGGGGAACAGGCCTGTAAATTCAAGATTCCCCTCTCTTTTTCCTTGCCATACAGTGATGAGAGTTCTCCTGTGATAAGACATCAGGTTGCTATGATCAAACCTACTGACTTCACAAGAGCTATGTGTGGTGCTCTAAAGAACTGAGCGTGACTTTAGAGCCACAGGCTAAGTATCACTCAATTAGATAATAAAATGTATTTAGAATAGATATACATTATAGGTTTAATAAATATGTATTAGCCTCTTTTTGGTGTAAAATACCTTATCTCTTCATTTAGCAGCCACCGCTTTGATTAGATTTAGTTATTTCTATTTTTCCATGCACATTTATGGTTTCCACCAGCATAGTTTGTGTGCACCTTCTTGCCCCTGATGGAGATCAGTTTCAAAACAAGAGTGCTTTCTCCTAAATGTAATTGTTTTCCTCTGTGGCTTTCATAGTAAAGGTGAATGAGAAAGATTCAGCATCTAAAAGAAGATACAGACCATTGTGAATGTTTTTATTTATTTGTTAAATACTTATAATATTTTAGATTATATTATTTTATATTAAATATCAAAATATGTTTGAATTATACTGACACTTGGACCTAAAAGTACATTACGTCCTGTATGGAAAATAATTCTACAAAGAATACTTTGTAGAAATGTATAAACTTTCCATAGGTGCTTTGAATTAGCTTATATAATTTAATATAGAAGCATAGTACTCTGGTACAATCATTTAAAAACTATAAAAAGGATCACTTGCTTAAATTCTGTAACAAAATTTCTATAGAATACAGAATATTATTAAGTATCTGTAGAACCCACTCAATTTTATAGAAATCTTCCATATGGGATTGATGGAATCAACTTCTAATTTGTATATGTCCATCCAGTTTAAATACCACTAAACTTTATTTTTTTAATATGGTATAATACATACCTAAAGTGATTTAAGAAACCTTGTGCCAAATTTCCAGACCTGAGTTAATATTTACAACCAAACTTAAGACCCTTCTGAAAGAGGGTTTATACAAACTGGGGCTTGGGGGGAGGGGAATAATTGCATTAGGAGGAGGTTATTGTTTCCTGTAACAAATTGCATTGCAAAATTTTATGACAAAATCACATACAATGCTCTGTGTTGGTATGATGGGCTACATCAGCAAGTCAGTGAAGTTGGAAGTGAATTACAGTAGGTAAAATCTCCCCCTTACTGGCAGCGCTACATAAATGTTGTCTGTAAAACAGTGCAGTGCTGGCCGCACATCAGTGTCAAGTATTCTGGCACCACAGGACAGAATGGCTGAGGGCAGTCAGCCGCACCATGCAGAGAAAAGCACACAGCTATTCCTTTGGAAGAGATCAAAGTTCCTTCTTAGTATGTCGTAGAGGACAGTATATGCACTGTCCTAGGTGAAGGAGCTTGTTCTTGTCCTTTAGCTGGCAGGCCAGCCCCTTAGGATGATGGTACACTGACAGACGCACATTCTATACTCCTTCTAGAGTACTGAGTTGAAACAGGGCCTTTCAGTTGTATGGGAGAAATGGGGGAAGCCTCTTCATGTGCTGTTTTCTCTATGTACATCCACACAACAGTGGGCAGGGTTTAGTCCTGTAGGTTTGTTATAAAATTACCAGCTTCGCACCCTTGGGAACTTGGTATTGGTTCTACAATAAGAAGATAATTTCTCATCTGGAAGTTAAATGAAAAGTGAGGGAAGAAATCATAACAAAAATGACTATTTTTACAAGGATTGAGGACCAGCTGATGTGGAGTTCCACAACCTGGTATCGTTCCACTATGTTCCCCTTCTGCCCCAATGTCATCCTCTCTGTCTTAAAGATTAACTCAAGCTGCTTCTGAGTGAGTTGCAGCATAGTGCCTCATTGTTGCTGCTGAGTTGCTATATTCTGAGATATATCTGAAAAACTGCCCATCTCTGTCTCTCACACACTCTCTCTGGAATTAAAAGCTTCTGGATGGGCATTAGAACACACATCAGTTCAGTTGCAAGGCACCAAAATAAGGCTAAACTCAGAAGCATCACGGGGCTGATGATAGGTGTGGATGTTGCTGTGGGATGCCTGGATGCTGTGGGGCAACTAGAGATTGGCTGGAAGTAAAGTTAGTAGTTAGGGGAGGAAGGGATGGGCATCCCCAAACTAACACTTTCCCACATACCAAACTATCATGCTTGGTCCTAGCAACAAGCAGTCTGTGCCCCCCTCCAAACAGCTGAAATAATGTTCCATGCCCTCAGTGACAAAAATGACTAACATGACCCCCAACACACCCTCTTTGGGGTTCCGCAGGGGTCTGTTTTGGGACCGGCTCTGTTCAATATCTTCATCAACGACTTCGATATTGGCATAGAAAGTACGCTTATTAAGTTTGCAGATGATACCAAACTGGGAGGGATTGCAACTGCTTTGGAGGACGGGGTCATAATTCAAAATGATCTGGACAAATTGGAGAAATGGTCTGAGTTAAACAGGATGAAGTTTAACAAAGACAAATGCAAAGTGCTCCACTTAGGAAGGAACAATCAATTTCACACATACAGAATGGGAAGAGACTGTCTAGGAAGGAGTACGGCAGAAAGGGATCTAGGGGTTATAGTTGACCACAAGCTAAATATGAGTCAACAGTGTGATGCTGTTGCAAAAAAAGCAAACATGATTCTGGGATGCATTAACAGGTGTGTTGTGAGCAAGACACGAGAAGTCATTCTTCCGCTCTACTCTGCGCTGGTTAGGCCTCAACTGGAGTATTGTGTCCAGTTCTGGGCATCACATTTCAAGAAAGATGTGGAGAAATTGGAGAGGGTCCAGAGAAGAGCAACTAGAATGATTAAAGGTCTTGAGAACATGACCTATGAAGGAAGGCTGAAAGAATTGGGTTTGTTTAGTCTGGAAAAGAGAAGACTGAGAGGGGACATGATAGCAGTTTTCAGGTATCTAAAAGGGTGTCATAAGGAGGAGGGAGAAAACTTGTTCACCTTAGCTTCTAAGGATAGAACAAGAAGCAATGGGCTTAAACTGCAGAAAGGGAGGTTTAGGTTGGACATTAGGAAAAAGTTCCTAACTGTCAGGGTGGTTAAACACTGGAATAAACTGCCTAGGGAGGTTGTGGAATCTCCATCTCTGGAGATATTTAAGAGTAGGTTAGATAAATGTCTGTCAGGGATGGTCTAGACAGTATTTGGTCCTGCCATGAGGGCAGGGGACTGGACTTGATGACCTCTCGAGGTCCCTTCCAGTCCTAGAATCTATGAATCTATGGTCAATAGCAATTCTTGTTCTGCTGTAAGGGATAATAAAGTGATTCAAATGCAATCTAAGTGGCTGTGAGTAAATCTAACAGAAAATTGAAGGACAAAACCCTAATGAACGGCACTATTATCATTTTACACCCACCAGAAAATCCGCAAATCGGGGTTCATGCAGGCTCACTTTACACAGCTTGTCATTCTGCCGTAAGAGGAAAAGAAATACTTTGCACATCAGCTCTAAAAGCAAGTGCATTTGGAGCATGAATAGGGTAAATTAATATGTTATGACTAGAGCTGTGCAGAATTTCAAGGCAAAATGAACAATAACTGGAAATGTACCTATTTTTTGAGTCCATGGGGCTATCATAAAAATCTATTTACTGCTGAAGAGTATCACATCTGCAGAAACATAATTGAAGCTGGACAAGAAGCTTTTTTACTCTTTGGATTTCTGTGAAATTATAGTGAAGATGCAAATCCCAATTTGCCCATAGCTGGAGGTTCTGGTTTCAGACCCATCTCTAGTTTAAGACACGATTAATCAGAGGAAACTTGGAAAGTGTAATATATTCCATATACTGACAGGCCATTATTCAATAACCAAACATGGAACCACCTCCCTTCCTCTCAGCTCTAGTATGTACTTAGCTGAACATACGTTGTGTTTTGCTGTTCCTTTGGGCCTAGAAATCATCTTTACCCCAATAGTGACCTCAATATTTCCTTTTGATTAACTGTTGTATATAAAATACACACACACACGCTACTAACTTGCTTTATTCTCTGAAAAATTGCTGGTGCCACCCTCCTATCCAGAATGCACAACTGCCTTCTTCTTCTTCTTCTTCTAAGAGTTGGCTGAATTATTTCATACTTTGAAATTTCAAGAAAAGGGGGAAAATTGAATTGTTTCTGATTTCCACACACATACACCCTTTAGTGCATTCTCTCAATTCTCCCCTCCCCCACCCAATGGAGAAGAAAACTGCTAAGAGAAGCTTCTCTATGTAGTTCTTGTAGGTTTCAGTTTTGCTCTGTTCAGGTCAATGGTAAAACCCCCCATTGATTTCAGTGGCACAGGACTGGGCCCATACATCCAAGTCCTGTGTTAGTTAGGATGCATCCTGAAGTCGGGAGTTAAAATAAGGGGAAAGCATGGGACAACACAGCTTCACTCCTCTGGTAAAAATAGAGTGTAGAGATCCCTCTTCTTGGCTGATATGGTGAGGACATATGAGGCAAGGGAATCTAAAGACACAACAGGAAAAGCTGGTGCCTGATTTTGGAGTTTATGGGGTTCCTAGTCTTCCCAAGGTATTGCAGGTGGGGCAGCAGCACCTATCATGGAAGAAGAGATGTCTTACCAGAATTATCTAATCCACTTTTCTCCTCTAACAGACAATCAATCTGTCTCTTCCACCAATTTATTTTCTCTCCATTTAAATAAGTGACATTAAGATCAATGGCAACATCTATGTACGGACGTGGGGACTAAAACCTGTAGCTTCAGAGCCTGGACCAGCTAATATTTCCCACAGGAGGAAGCACTTCCTCAGGAACTCTGAGTGACAGTACCCTGAGGCCAACCATCCTATTTAACCCTGGAGGATGCCCCAGGAAGTTTTCTGGCCAACAACACAGACTTTGAGTCTGCTGTGACTCCAGACCTCACCTCGTGTCCTGACCTTTGATCTCCGATCCTAGCCTGACTCTTGGCTGATCTCCAGTCTCTACCTCTTGAATGACTCTGACCCTGATTCCAGCCTGGTACTACCTCTTATCTCCAGTCTCTGACCCAGGCTTGATTTTGACCCCGACTCTTTCTTACTTAATCAGTCTCTAGCAATTCCTCAGACCCCTGCTCAAAGACTGCTGTCCCTGATGTGTGGACCCCAATCCAGCTGTGACTGCTAGGCCAGACTGCCCACTCCCCAGTCCCTTACAGTTTGCGCAGCTCCAATTCTGAACCCCTCCTCGGGCACATCTTAACAGGGATATGGAAAAGAAGTGTCTACCATCACCAACTGGACCCAATGAGGTACCAGATTTGGAGGAGTGGATTGCACAACTCCAAACCAAGAGTCATCTGCTGAGGTCCCAAATGTTGCAACTCCTAATGGAAAACCAGATACTCAGCTTGCAGCTACCATGGTCCCAAGAAGAGAATTCCATGCTCCAGGATTGAGTTGGGCCACTGTCCTCTGAACAGGGCCTCATAGTACCCTCACAATCTGAATGTTTTGATGAGAACCACCAGAAGTTCAGGGGGTTCCTGAACCAATCTCCTTTTCCTGCTATGACCTCAAATGTATCCTACTGACCAGGCTCCATGGTGGAACTAGTGATCAGTTTGCTAGCTGAAGAAGAGCTGGACTGGGCCTCCCCCAGGCTGGACTAGGACAGCCCAGTGTTAGTGGGCTGGAATGTCTTCCTGAAAGCATTTTCCACAATTTTTTATGACCCTCATTGCACTTGTTCAGTGGAAGCCACATTACAAAGGCTCCAGCAAGGGCAATGCCCAGCTGCCTCATACGCTGCCCAGTTCTGTTGACTCGCGGACGACATTGAGTGGAATGAGGCAGCTTAACTGCATCATTTTTGATGTAGACTCAGTGAGGAAGTAAGGGATGAGCTAGCCCTCACTGAGACCATGACCCACTTGGATGCTTTCACTAACTTCTCTTCTGCACTGACAACCGTCTGTGTGAGTGAAAGGAGGAGAGGAGGGGCATCCTGCCACCGTTTCACCCACACTCTACACCAAAACCCCCAGGGCCCCACCATGAACCAATGCAGGCTAATTTGGGCCACTGATGCTTGACCCTGGAAGAAAAGGAGTGGCAATGGCACAATAACCTATGCTTTTATTGTGTAGCACCAGGATGTGCCATTGCTCTTGCCGGTTGTGGACCTTGACCCACAAGGAATTGGGAAATGAGTAAGCCCGGACTGTGGGCGGGAAGGGGGGCAGTCAGAGCAGCATCAGGGCACTACACTATGGAACTTCCCCCCAGCCCTGGAAAGAAATTTGATCTAGGAGTTGCAGGTCCTCCCACACTTACAAGTATGAAAAAAGTTATGTTCCATGGATGGGGCCAAGATGATTCCCCCTCAGTGGGCACTGGTTAATTCCAGGGCTATAGATAACTTCATAGATGCTAAAGCTGCTCAAACGCTACACATCTCCCTCCATTGAAAGCCTACATCAGTTCTCATGGAGACAATACATGGGTCCCTCCTGATCTTGGGGCCAGTAATGCAGGAAACAGAACTCCTAAAGGCTGTAATCCAGGAAAGTGTTACATTGGGAAGTGTTACAGTTCAGTGTGATCCATTCTCCACACTTCCTCCTAATTCTCAGCATCACTTGGCTGGAGCAGCATGATTCTTGCATCTCCTCCTGTGAAAAGAGGATCATCTTCCCTTCTGAACGTTGCCAGTTGGTCCGCATGTGTGCAGCTGGTCCCATCCCTCTGGTGCTGGCTCTTTCAGCCGATCAGAAGCAACAGTGCCTGTGGGGGAACACCAGATGGTGTTGGCTAGCCAAAAGGAGTCACTCCCAAGCCTGAGCCCCCATATCCTTGGAAAGTATTGGAAATATGGGGACATTTTTTAAATGAAAAATGCAGACACAGTACAGCATGACTATGACTGCCCCATAGACCTGCAACTGAGAGTGAAGGTCCATATGGATGTATTTATGTGATGTCCAAACCATAACTAGCAGCCCTTCTTGCGTACATCCAGGGAAACCTGGCCCAGGGCTTCATCCAGCACTCCACCTTCCCTCTCCGGTCCTTTTCATTAAGAAGGACTGAAAACTTCACTGTTGCGTAGACTATCAGGCCGTAAACCAAGTGACAGTCCAAAATCAATATCCCCCACCCTTAATCTCAGAGTTACTAGATTGTATGCGGTCTACCGGAATTTTAATCAAACTGGACCTTCAGAGTACTGACAGGGTGCATCAGGGCAGGAGAGGAATGGAAGACTGCCTTTTGAACCTGCTATGGACACTTTGAATATTTAGTAATGCCATTCAGGCTGACCAAAGATCCTGTGACCTTTCAAAACTTTGTGAGCAATGTATTTAGAGATATTCTGGATCTGTATGTAGTCCTCTATCTTCATGACATACTTGAGTTTTCCTGAGCACCATTGTTTCCACATTTTTTCTATCTGGAAAGACTATGGAAGTATGGTGTGTTTGTGAAATTGGAAAAAATGTGCCTTTGACCTGTCCTCCACAAAATTCTTGGGTTGCATTCTTTCCCTAAAGGGTGTCAAGATGGATCCCAGAAGGCAGAGGCCATTTGCAGGTGGGAGTGCCCAGGACCCCCGGGGAGTTACAGAACGCCTCTGGGCTTTGTGAATTTTTACCAACAGTTCATTCCAGTCCACTCAGGGCATATAACCTTGGTGAACAACCTCCTCCATGAAGCTGTCAAATTTGTTTGGATACCTGAAGTTCACCGCTCCCATTGTAGCACATCTGGCCCTAGCCCAGGCAATGCCTCCTATGTAGCTATTGGAGCCATAGTATCTCAGAAGCATGGTCAAAGTGTTGCACCCCCGTGTCTACTACTGCTGAAAACTTAGCCCTGCCAAATAGAAATATGAGATGTTAGATAAGGAACTACTCATAATTAAATCAGCCTTTGAAGAGTGGCCCATCATCTTGAGGGAATCTGACACCCAGGTAAAGTCTTTTCTGACCATAAGAACCTTGAATACTGAGTGAGGCTCAAGTCTTGAATCAAAGACAGCCCAGGTGGACATTATTCTTCTCTTGGTTTTATTTTGTCATCACCTATTGCCCGGGAACTGGGAGTGGGAAAGGTGATGCCCTATTCCAGAAGAGAGAATACTATCAAGAGGGTGAGGAGACCTAACTAAGAACCACCCTGTCTCCTAAAATGTCAAAACTTCCTTAGTGCTAGAATACACCAAGTCCTGCTTGATCTAATCCCATCCACTTTATGGGGTGACCTGTTAGTCCAGGAGATGATGGAAGAGCCTGAGTAAACAAGATCTAGAATAAAAATAGACTGTTCCACACAGGATGGGATTACCTACCTTGATGGGTGCATGTATGTTCCACCAAGGCACCCCTAGCTAGAAGTGCTTCATCTCTGTCTTGGCACTTAGTTGCAGGCCACTTTGGCTGCCTTAATACTTTTTGCATGGCTTCCTGTTTCTTCAGTGGCCCTGTATCTGAGCCAAAGTCCACATTCACTCTTGAAACTTGTGTGCATGCATGCACGCCCCATGCTAAGCTCCCCAAAGCCTTAATATCCCTGAAGACCCCACCTGGACCCTGGGCCTCTATCACCCTGGCCTTTGTACTGGAACTCTTTGAGTCTGATGGCCACACAGTAGTCTTGAATGTTGTAGACCAACTGACCAAAACACAGCCTGCCCTCTGCTGCAACAATAGCTCAACTTCTAGTGGTTCATGTGATCTGTCTTCATGGGCTTCCAGACCATATCACCTCAGACCAAGGCCAGCAGTTCTGGCATGAACTACTCTGGCTAATTGTTTGTGCTTTTATCTCCTCCATGTACCACCATCAGGTAGATGGGCAGAGAGTGAACCAAGAATTAGAGCAATACATATGGTGCTTTTGTCAACTATCACCAAGATAACTGGTTCCCCCTCCTTCCTTATGCCAAGTTCTCATACAATAATGCCGACCACACCTCCGTGGGGCAGAGTCCCTTCTTCGCAAATTATGGAGTCCACTCTCACTTCCACCCAGCCTTGCCCACAGCATCCCTGAACCCAGCAGCTGCTGACTGGATCCAATGAATTCACCATATACAGGAGGAACTTAAGACATGAATTGGGACTACAAGCGATATGCAGACGGTCAATGCCTGGAAGCCCAAGCTCTCACTGTAGGTCAAAAGGTCTAGATCGCAGCAAAACACCTCCGTACAAACAGGCTGTCCCTTGAGTTAGACTACCAGTTCTTTGCACCATTCCAGATTTGTCAGCAAATCAACCCTATCAGCAAATCAACCCTTGCTTTAAATTGCAGCTCCCTCGATCCCTTAAGGTATATCCTGTTTTCCATGTATCCCTCCTGAAGCCTTGCATAGAGGACCCCTTTCCTGATTGGTTCCAACAGCCTCCCATGCCAGTCCAGGTCCAAGGGCATGAGGTATTTATAGTCCTTGCTATCCTCATCTCTAAAGTACAGAGTGGGAGACTCTACTACCTAATTGAGTGGGAGAGCTATAGGCCTGAAGAATGATCCTGGGAACCCACTGCTAATGTCCATGTCCATGCCCCATACCTGGTAACAAGGTTTCATCAACAACACCTGGATAAACCAGGCCCAGTGCCCGCCAGGAGGAAGGATGTGCTTGGAGAGGGGAGTAATGTAAGGATATAGGGATTAGAAGCTGGGTCTGCAGAGCTTGGGATGGCTGACTTTCCTACAGTGCCACCCGAAGGCCATGCAGAGTCACAGCCAGGGAGAATAAGCAACAGGTGCCACAAGTACTTCTGTTCTTTTTACAGGAAATATCATCCAAGGGACCCAGACTTGACAGTACCCTGCAGCCTTCTGATTGGCCAACCATCCTATTTAACTCTGGAGGGTGCCCCCAGAAGTTGTCTGGGCAGCAAGACAGACTTTGCACCTACTGCGACTCCAGACCTCACCTCATCTCCTGATCTCTGGTCTCCGATCCCATCATGACCCTGACTCTTACCTCCTGACTCTAGCCTGCTACTACCTCTGATCTCTGGTCTCTGATCACAGCCTGATTTTGACCCTAACTCTTGCTTATTGAACCCAGCTATAGCAATTCCTCCAAGCCCTGCACAGAGACTACTGTCGCTGACATGTGGACCTCAGCTCAGCTGTGACCGCTAGGCAATACTGCCAATGTCCTGCTCCCTTACAGTAAGACAAAACTGATGAGCTCTCCATTTTATTTTTGATCTACTTTAAGCACTGACAGGTAAGATTTCCTTCAAAGTCAATGGGAGTTTTTCTTGAGCAAAGTGTTCAGACTTGATACAAACAAAATCTTTCTCTAGTGACTTAAATTTGCTTTGCGATACGTAGCACCAACACAAAATCTTTAAAATCCTGGAGACTAGAAGTTAAGGGGAAAACATCCTGTATTCCTTGCTAATTCCATATTGCTTATACTCCAACTTTATGCTTTCATTTCCCTTTCCAGTAGATACTGAAAAGTAATGTGTACCCCAACTTCATCAAATTGACTATGAAACTCAACACTGACCTCTTATGCCAACAGATGTGGTTCTCTCGTTCCATGCCTTTGGGAAGTTATTCTGCCTTAATGTTGCCGTGGTTGCCTTTACAGTTTTACATCTAAATGTAAGTTTGATGAATTTGGAGTATATAGTGCTACTCCATGCCACTATAACAGTCCCTCCATATGAGTCATCAGCAGGATTTGAATGCTGCAATTTCTGATCTACCAGTCCCGTCTTTAGCATTTGAGCCACAGGAGTAACCTTAATGTAGAACAGCCACTAATGTGCACTTGACACATACTTCCCTATGGATTACACAGTTATTTGCTGAATAGAAGCAGAAAAATGGAGATTAGGGATCCTGGATTCTATCCCTCGATATGGGAGCGGAATACAGTGTAGTGGTTACAGATATGATAACCAAATCATGCACATTTTGGAACAAAGACTCTGAAAAGCAACATGGCTGAGTAAATAAAATTTGGGTCTGGATTCTGTTTGCAGCTGTTCCTGAAGTGACTCTGTGTAATCTTATTGTTAACATACTTGTGTAACGGGTGGGTAGATGCAGCAATGGCACATACTTGACTCCCTTCTAGGTTGGGGTTCATAGTCTTGGTCAGTATGAGGGTGGTGAAATATAAATGAGGGTGGTGAAATGAGTGCACAGAAATATAAATGGGAGAAAAGAGATTTGAACTTCTGGCCTGACAGTCCAGAGAATTTCCCTGAAGTGACAGCAGTAGTTGGTGAGGTTCTCTGGCACGTCAAAGTTCTACATGTTAATCTGTATGACAACAGCAGTTCTGTCTTCAATGCAGGCTTGTTTTGGTGCATATATTTGCAGCTATTTTCAAATGTTCAAAATAAACTCTGTGCAAAAATGCTATCTATCTACATATAATACTCTGGAAATTGTCACATGTGAAGCAAAGCCCAGAGGGCTTCAAATTTCTTGGAAAAGAAGTCCAAAAATAAACGGAGGCATTCCATTGAAAATTTAAAAACACAGTGATTTTGGAACTCTTAGTACTTTCTCTGTATATACTCACAAATCATCAAATCATGTTGAAAAATTCAAATGCTACACAAAGTTTACATTCTTTGTTTTGCTTTTTGCCATTTTATGATTTTTTTTTTAATGAAGTGAAGGTGTAAAACTCTTTCTAAATTGAAACCTTTGCTGCAACCTTAATTAGTGTGTTGCAACCAGTTCCACCCTAATATAAGGCCATGTCATCCTGTGATGTCAATGAAAAATCTCCATTGCTTAAAAACTGATTGCACAGTATTATCCATAGATGTATGAAATGCGTAAATGTGTTCCAGGTGGTAAAAATGTATTCCATGCAATTTGCTATGGTATTTTATCTGAAGGAAAACTACACTAAAATCTTTTAAAACTATTAAGGTTTTTTTTCTTCTTCTTCCTGTTAACTGCCCTTCGGTTTTAAAAAAAGCATTATTAGCTTAAAAAAAGAGAAAGAGAGAGAGAGGGGAAAAAAAAAAAAAGATTAGCTTGCAGCAGACTTTCCTGGATTGCTAACATTTGCTTTCTCATCAAAATATAAAAAGCACAGTAATTTTTTTTTGCCTGAATAGCATACCTACTGGAACAAACCTTCATGGTTTCTTCAATCCTCTGTAATTCATGCATTTAATCCTTTTATTGGCCAACTGCCAGTAAATGGGGATGCGGGAGGGGTGGAATCAACAGTGAAACTATATGCTGATGCCTTTGAACAGTCCAAGTTGAAGGCAGACTACATTTATTATAATTGCCTGTATTTGGACTTACCCAGAAAATTTGCTTTTTATTTTTTTCTACACTGTACCTCTGTCAAAGAGAAACCCATTCATGTATTTTTTCTTCTCTTCATTTTACAGTACAGCCATTTCTGATGTAAAGACATTATTTTGAAAAAAAATCCATACAGCATACGATTCCTCCTGTTCAGTAATTTATGAGTGGCAAAGTAAATGAAATAATGTTTTTATAAATACTAATTTATTTAATAAAAATACAAAAATATAATATACATATATAAAAATATCCTGATGAATCAACACAGACATTCTTTAACTCAATAAATATGGCAGTAATATTAATTCCTTTTTTTAAGGTATACTTTTTTCAGATTATGTTACAACACAGGTGCACAATCTCCCAGCTAGTAATAAATGTGATGCAAAGCAATTAAAAAAAAAAGTATAAGTTTTCCATCTATTTATTATTAAAGGCACAAAAAGCCTTTTTTTAGTGTCTTCTCATTGTCGGTGAGAATCTTCCTTCAGGGGTTTTTAGGCAGAGAGGGTGAAGTACAGATTTTATTTTTATATTTAAATCAATCATATTAATTTACGTTGACTTATTTATTAAGCAAACTCTTACTAAGACAACACCTATTTTTTGTATTTTTTTCCAAGTAAGAGAGTGTAGGCCACTTTATCTATTAACATAGACATTACCTCCACTAACACTGACCAAGTCACAGATTACTTTCTCAGTCTCCGTCACTGTCATCTCCACCATACATGTCTGCCAGCTTTTTAAATCGAGGTCCCCAGTCACTGAGGTAATCATAATCTTGGTTGCCATCCATAGTAAGTGATTCCAAAGAGCTAAGTGAATTTGCTATAGAATCATTCCCTTCATAGGCGTATGTCGCTAGTGAATCGTAAGGGGGTGCGGTTGGGTCTAAATCATTTTCCTTTAGCTTTCGTTGAATAAAATCTTGGACATCAATGTTTTCCCACAGAGGTGCAGTCCTCCTTATCTGAAATATAGTTTCTGGGATAACATCTCTTCTCATCTTACTTTCTTCTCTTGCTTCTGGATTCCTTAGTGTTCCAATGTCAAAAGCCTGGGTATCCTCTTCCCCACCTCCTTCATCGTTGTAAGTCACAATATTGTCCCGGACATCATCCTTTGAGATGATCAAGGGCTCTTTCTTTCTCTGCCTCTTCAATGCTGCAAACAGCACAACTAAAACTGAAAACAAATAGATGATGAGCTGCAGTGTAGCCTAAATAATGAGATGGACAAGATAGTTAGCACTGAAATGGAGTTAATGCATATTTGCAATGGACAAATAATTTTATAACTGAGAGAGGATGTTTGGAAAATAGGGAAAAGCTACTATTGAACAATAATAAAGTGAATGTTGATTCAGATATAAGAATTACAAATACCTAATTTTAAAGTTAGGTTAAAGTTAAGGAAATGTATTATTGATTAGGATTTGCATTTTCAGTGTCAAGCAAAATCCTGTTCCTAATGTTTGTCATTTTGTGGTTCCACACTGGAGAGGAGGTTTCTTTGACCATAGTCCCTAATAATGTTTAGTTTGTTTCATTTCTGTTTTGTGCTGCTTGCCATGCAGACATTAGGGGTAACATTTTCATAAGTGAGGGTATGGCTACACCTGTGCTTCTGTAGTACTATAGTATAGTACAGCAATGGAATCACTGTAGTAAATGCACCCCCTTGAGAGGCAGTAGGTAGGTTGATAGAAGAACAAATGGATGTAAACTGGCCATGAACAAATTCAGGATGGAAATTAGAAGAAAGTTTCTAACAATCAGAGGAGTGAGGTTCTGGAACAACCTCCCAATAGGAGTTGTGGGGTCAAACAACTTAATTTAGTTTTAGGAGAAAGCTGGACAATTATGAGTGTGATTGTATAATGGATTGCTTGTGATGGTAGGGGTCAGGGATCAACAGCTCTGGGACTCACATCCAGTTTGACTTACATTCCCAAAATCTCATGCTTCAGGGTTTCAGCCAGCCATCTGCAGGGGTCAGGAAGGGATTTTTTCCTCCAATATATTATGGGAGGTTTTATTATTTTTTTAATCTCCTTCCTCTGAAGCATCAAAGATGCCCATTGCTGGAGATGGAACATTGGATGTGGAGGGAAGTGCTCTGAGGTGGCACCAAGCATTTTCTCTCTCACATGCTTGATTGGCTGGTTCTTGCTCATATGCTCTGTGTCTAACTATGTCTAATCACCATATGTAGAGTTGAGAAGGAATTTTCCCCAAGGTCAGAATGGCAGGGGCCTTAGAGGTTTTTCACCTTCCTCTGCAGCATGTAAGTGCAAGTGACTTTCCTGCATTATCTAGGTATAACTCATGTAATCATTTCCCTGTTATTGTGGGGGCCTCAGGCACTGGTGCACCTTGGTCCCTCCTGTTCTCTGCCTTTGGCACATCATAATCTAGTCTCCTGTGGGCTATAATGCTTTGGTCTCATTTCAGTTGTTGGGTTTGATGTGCAGGTGCTGGGTGGTGGTGGAGGCCTGTGATATACAGGAGGAAAGACTAGATGATCTGGTGGTCCGTTCTGGCATTAAACTCTATGACCTAGTGTTGTCTATACCGGTGCTTAAGTCAGCTTAACTAAGTCTCTCCGGGGCACCTACATTTTTAGTGTAGGTCAAGCTTTATGTTCCTAAGGCCCCATTTTCAAAAGTGACAGGCATGCTATAATACAGCTTCTGCTGGCATAGCTATGTTGGTCAGGGGTATGAATAGGTGCCATCTCTGACAGGTATAGCTGTGCTGACAAAAGACACAAAAAGGCTGTTATACTGGCAAAGATCACACTTTTTGCTGGTATAGCTTATTTCACTTTGGAGATGGGGACTGAAAAAAGCTACACCAGTAAAAGTGTGGTTACTCTGGTGTAGCTGTGTCCACACTGGGAGCGTTTTGTTGGGATAGTATGCTGGTATACCTATACCGGCAAAGCTCTCCTTGTTTATACATGGCCTAAGTCCCATTGACTTTCAGTGAGACTTAGGGCTTGTCTTCACAATGGAGCTAAATTGGTGCTGCTGCAATCGATGCAACGGCATCAATTTAGAGGGTCTAGTGAAGACATGCTCAATTGACGGGAGAGCGCTCTCCCATCGATTTCTGTACTCCTGCGCAATGAGAGGCTGAAGCAATGTCGGCAGGAGAGCATTTCCCATCAATGTAGCGTAGTGTGGACCCTGCAGTAAGTGGAACCGAGCTACGTCAACTTGAGTTAGGCTAATGTAACTCAAATTGCTTAGCTTACATCGACCGGCAGCTGTAATGTAGACCAGCCCTTAGGGTCCTAGGTGCCTAATTCACTTTTGAAAATAGGACTTAGGAGCCTAAGTCACTTAGACTTAAAAAAAAATTGCCCTAAGAACCTACAGTCATGAATACCAAAACTTTTATTGACTTCAGTGGCTTCAGGACTTGGAATCTAGGTCTGTACTAACAGCCACTTATTTAAACAACTGATCCTGCTGCAAGAAATACTAGTATAGCAATTTTCACCTTTGGATGAAGTGATTGAAGCCGAAGTGTGAGCCTCTACAGCAGGAGCTAAAGGACTAAGACCAGTAGCTAGGAGTTACAGCACAGTTAAGTCATCTGTGGATCAGATGTAGAAATGGATGCCTAACTCATGCTAAGAAATAGGTTTCACTTGTGCTCAGCGATATGAGCCAACTTATACATGAGCACTGGTGAGCAATAACTTGAACACTGGTGACTAAAGGGAAGAGAGGGCATGCTGAGGACAGAGAGAACATGAACAGGAGCTATATGCTTAAATGTGATTCACTGAATGGCGATGGTTCTACAGTTCTGTTCTACATAGTTTCTTTGTGTGTGCAGCAGCCATTTTTAGATTTTTTTTTCAGTTTTCCCCTGTTGTCAGCCAGGAATACTGGCTTACTCAAGTATGCTTAAGTACGTCACTGAAAAGATCCAGAGGCATTTATGAGGGCAGACCCCTTATTGATATGCTTCCAAAGGTTGCCGTGAATTAGTATCTTTCACAGTCAGGTGCTCAGTGCCTCTTACATAAGCTGTGCATGGCATTCATGCTGATTTACCAGCTTCCTGTGCCTCCTTCCTCAGCACTTTCTCCAGTTGTCAAACCTAGCAGCCGCCCTCCTCATCTCCCCAACCCTCCCTCACCAGTCTTCATCCTAAATCCCTGCATATCTCCTGATGTCCTTGAGGTTGTCCCTTCACTCTCTCCCTGTTCTTCTCCCTTCCACGCCCACCAGTCACCTGCCCCACCCCCTTCCACTTGCAAATGTTTGAAAGTTAGTATATATATAGCTCCTCCATTATATTTTCTATCGAGATGTTTTTAAAATATAGAAAATATAAATGACTTAATAACTGGTGTAATTGTTAATTTTTAATTATTAGGAGCCAGATTCTGTCATCTGTACTCCTGTTGAGTGGTACATTACTCAACTTCATTAAATGGGGGACTACTTGTCAAGTAAGATAATACTCTGCCTGAGTAAGGGTAACAGAATCCAGTCCTACGTTACTATTTGCCTCATATCACATCTTAGTAAAACAGTGACATTCTCATCCCGGTTTTCAGCTTTCTTTTGAGTAGTTGTAATGACTTACAGTCCACATTCAAACCCCCCTATTACAAGGTAGTTAGTGTGGAAAATGGCCATATTAAGGGCTTTTCTCTAGTCACCTGAATCAAGGGCTTTGTAGAGTGACAGCAGACAATAAAGCAGTGACTAGCACGTGTGTATTAAATTACATATAGGTCACAAGGATCACTTACCTAACAGTATAATGATGCAGAGGAGAATGGCAATCAAAGCACCCGTGCTGAGGCCAGCTGAAAGGAGCAAAGCCTCAGCATTACAGGACTGCATATTCCCCCGGCTATCGCAGGTACACACTCGAATTGTCAGCGTGCCGGTGCTACTCTGGATTGGATAGTCATTGTCGAATATTAAGACTGGCAGGAGATAGGTACTCATTTTACTGCGGCTATATCCATTTCTTCTAGTCAGAATCCCTGCTGTGTTATCTGAAATGGAGGAGCAGAATAACTGTGTGTGACAGTGTGATGTGGTCTCTGGCATGGGGGGAAAACAGTGAGATGGCATGCTAGAGTTGCCAACCCTCCAGGATTGCCCTGGAGACGCCAGGAATTAAAGATTAATCTTTAATTAAAGATAATATCATGTGATGAAACCTCCAGGAATTCATCCAACCAAAGTTGGCAAGCCTATGACATGCAGGAGCAGAGTTGTTTACCTTTGTTGTCGACAACAGAGAAGTTGGGATGAACTGCAAATTCTGGCACCAACTCAAAGAAGAATTTGTGGCCTCGAGGAGGCTCATCTTTGTCCACAGCACTAACAGTCTGTACCAGCTATAAGGAAAACAAGGTATTATGTGCTTAATGTTTTGTTTTTGTTGTTATTTTTTTTAAAATAAGACAGCATTTTCTGATAGCATATGTAAAATACCCAATGCAATTTATTTGAAGAAGCCACCCAGTGCCCAAGAGTTAGTGTGCTATATGGTGGTCTCATGTTAACACAAGGAGAGCTTCTGTTAAACAAATCAGCTCTTTCATTTTTAACTTCACATCCACCTAACAGCACACAAACAAGGGCCTGCTCCTGGCTGCTGCAGGCAGCTCTCTGTTCTGATTAGTTCTGAGTGCCCTGTGTTGCTGTGTGAAGGGTGCCCCTCTGACCAATCCAGCCTCCTCCCATGCCCTTACACAACATTAGCAGCTTCTTCACACACTGTGCTCTGCAAGTGGGAAACTTGGGTTCAGTTCCTAGTCCACATCTTTTTCTCCTGGAGATAAAGTTAGAATATTGCAGAAGCAGAATTCTCAGCTGTTGGGGGTAGGGAGGAGGAGAAGGTGGAGAAATGCCTTGCATCACCCTAAATGGACACCTCTGGTTGTGGAATGGCACTGGTGGAAAATGGAGGGCAGTCAAGTCCAGTTGTGAGGGGAAGATAGTAGCACTGTCATAGGGCCATGGGAGCCAGCATGCATAAAGAGGAGGAAAATGTTAAGGGTTCCTTCTGGAATGCAGAAGATTCCCCTGCAGAGCTGGTACTAACACATTGGAGGCCCTAAACAGGAATATTTTGCCCTCCCCCAATACTAAAATAGGAAAGTTCTTATAATAAAAAGCAAATAGGGGGTCCCTTGAGCTGCTCGGGGCTCTAAGCAATTGCTTAGTCTGTTTATGCCTAGCACCAGATCTGCGGCCCTGCCACATTAAAAATAATTTTAAAAAAAGAAACAAGTACTCTAGTATTTTTCAGACTAATTTAAGATGTTGATTGCATTTATATGGCTAAAGAAGGTAAAGTTGCTAAAACTGGGAAAGCAAACACAGTAAGGAAGAGTGAGTTCAGTACCGATATTATATTAAGCATTGTGCAGTTATAAAGTGATGTCATTACATTTACTATGCTATAAACTGTGATAATTCATATGTACAGTAAAAATGACTACTGGGTTGTTCACATTCACTAACTATTGTAGTACCACAGAAATCCAGCATGTTTTGCACTTTCCTGCTGCCGGAGTTGTGGCTGTATCCAAAAGAAGAGGCTTTGGGCTTAATCAGGTGTCAGGATAGCTCAGTGGCATGAGTGAGTGGGTGGGTTTCCCAGAGAAAGGATTTGTGTCTGGAGTCCAGAATAAGTCTCAGCAGAGAACTCTCCTTACCACTTCTTTACTCATGAGCAGAGAGCTCCTCTAGCACCTGCTGTGAAGATGGACCTGCTTTTTATGATATTGCGGTGTGCTGAATGCCTCATTTGAAGCGCTAAATGTCTCCACTGTCCTGGGCATCTTCCGCTTCCCCTGACTTCAAAGGGGTTTGTTATCAAAAGGTTTATGCATGCAGCTTGTTTCGCTGAGATTTCCAGAGGACATGCATAGCATTAACTGTCCAAGCAAAAGCAGTAACTGCTAAATAACAACATTATCTTGAGTTAAGGACAGTTCCCTTAAAACACCTTTCTGAATATTAATTTCAATGAGAATTGAACACACTCATTCAATATTCTATATAGTTATTCTGCACCTCTCATGTTTGGGACCGATCTTAGACACTCCTGAGAATACAGCAACAAAATATAGTAAAACACTAGATGAATAGTTGGATCTGGAGTAATTTAATTATAGTCAGTAGGTTAAATTAGGTGTAAATGAGAATTTGGCTCATCAACTTCCTTGGCATTATTCCTCATTTACACCAATGTTGGGGAGATCAGAATCAGGGTCTTTATGGTTTCCTGTCATCTGAACAGAATCTGTGAGGGAATTCATGAATGTCATCTTCCTTCATGATGAACAGAATATAGTTAAAGCAGGATTACGCAATATTTCTTAAAATTAATGAGGTTCTCAAGTACACATTAAGATCTCTACATTTTGAAAGTAAGAAGGATCCTGACACTTGGGAAACTTTTTAAATACATTTGGCCAAGTTCACACTCTTTGCAAAGGAGCTCTGTTGGCATGTCACTGTACCTGTAATTCCACTAGCACTTTTTTCTCTAAATATTCCCAGTGTTGGTACCACTGCCACTGGCAGTAGCAATGGTGGATGTGATAGTACAGGCATGGATTTAGATAGCTACAACATTTTAAGCCCCATGTCGCCAAAGTCTACAATTCCAGTGCCATTATAGCAGAAATTACTTATGGTGGAAGGCTAGCAGAGCATCAAATAGACTGGAAAAAAAATTTCCTCCTGCATTTTTGTAGAGGTCTGAAGGACAATGTGAGAATAAGAACATCCGGTAGAAGAGAGAGAATTAGAATATTTGCGGATATTTGTCCAAGTGTTGCTAGGAAACATCCAGGGAGAAAATACCCAGCTAAAATAGCTACCAAAGCATTGTAGCTGAGTATCCTGTGGCTTTTTGAGATGTAATCAGTGAGATGTTTGTAAGATCCACATATGATTCCTTTCAGGTGCAAATAATATGAAGAGTGGACAATTGTGGCAGAAACAGAGGAACCTAATTACACTGAAAATTTATTGTGAGAATAAGGCTGCAGAAATGAAAAAAAACAAACAAACCCTTATTACCTGTTAAAGGTATTGGCTGTCTTGAAAAGATGGAAGAATAAAGGGGAAAAAAATGAAGAAAAATATTGCTGGCACAGTTTTCCAAAGGGTGAATAAATCAAAACAAAAACCAAGCAAAGAAAAAAATAGAAACTATTTTTAGCTTTTGTAGATCTAAAAATCATGAATAAAAGAAACTAAAGTCAATCCTAGATGTAGAAATTAAAGAGACTTAGCCATTCTGATTTTTGGTATGGTAGGGGTACTGTAAAAACTAGGGCAAAATGTTTTGCTATTTAAAGTTTGTGGTGTCAAATGAAATACATACTTTTCCATTTTGAAACAGTTCTGAATTAGGAGTTGTACTCACGCTTCACAGAGACTTCAGAGAGATGCCTGACATTGTAAGATTTATGAGAGATTTTTTTTTTCAAGAAAGTGACTTTTACTCAAATCAAATGTGATTTCAAGCATATCAGACCTATTGAAAAAATACATTCCTTTTCGTTTAGATGCCCTTGTGAATGAACTCAGATTGAAAAATTCAGCATTACTGTCAGTAATTCTACCTTTCTTAGGAGAAACAGTGTGAGATAGCTCATTGGGATTTATAGGATAAATTCCCATTCTTGAGGGGATCACTCAGCTTTTCAAGTGCTGATAATGTAAACCCGGAGTGTCCATACAAATACTTCACTTTTATATCCAACACAGAGTAGTTTTATAGCTGTTTAAACAATGTAGGCCGAGCCGTGCAACCTTTCTTCATGTCGGTGAGCACTTAGGCCCAGATCCTTGAAGGTATTTAGGTCTCTATGTGATTTCATAACTTTGAGGATCTGGGTCTTACTCCCACTGAAGTCAGAGGGACACCCCATGAGTGAATGCTCGCAGACGTGAGGTGGGGTTCCACAGTTGCATAGGTGCTGGAACTAGGAGTGCTGGGGGGCTACACCACCCCCTGCCTTGAAGTGGTTTCCATTATATACAGGATTTAGAGTTTGGTTCAATGGCTCTCAGCACCCCAACAATACAGATTGTTCCAGCACCCCTGTACATTCAGCCCCTGTTTATGTATCAGAGGGGTAGACGTGTTAGTCTGGATCTGTAAAAAGCAACAAAGAGTCCTGTGGCACCTTATGTTAGATCTGTTAGTCTATAAGGTGCCACAGGACTCTTTGTAGCCCCTGTTTATGTATCTTTCACAGAGTGCCATCTCTTTCTCAGATACTGCAGATGATTTGGATGCTACGGTGTTTTCTCCTCATTGCTCCAGACTGCTGATTTGTAAGTCACTCAGCATGCTTTAGAAGATTCTCTTAAAGGCAGAACTGAAAGTTTCTTTATAAAAGTCCAAGTAAGTCTTTTGTATGAATCTTCATGAAGGGAATGGGATGGGACAGAAGATATCGCAAAATGTTTGGGGAAAATATATTTACAATGATATTTTAACAAAAACTTGAAACAACCAATACGTCCATGAGATGCTTGGAAATCTGCCACACACACTCCTTTTCAATATGTCACTGTCAATATATATTGATTGTCATTATAAAACATGACACCTTTCTCTGAAAACGGCAGTTTTCATTCTCTTTGATAAGGCAGCTGTGATGTCACTTGCTATGAAACCAGGAAGATTCCTGAGGAATTCAGGGAGGCTAATTTGTTTAAACAGTCCCTTCTTTGGAGTTTTCAAACAACACAATTAACGTACAGCATAAGTTTTTGTACTTTGCAATAATGATAATGTATTGTTAACCTGGGGATGTTTAACTGTCATGGCTTCAGAATTTTGCTTTTGTTCTGCTGCAGAACAAGCTGATTGGAGTGTAGCCTTGAATTCAGTTGAATGATTTGAGCTTTAAGTTCTGGTAATTTGTGACTTCCCTGAAATAAACATAGATATTGCATAACGCTAGATGGCTTTTCAAATGTCTACACTATTGTTTGTTTCACTCATTGACTGTGTGTGAGATATCAAACATCAAAAATGTTACTAGTCCCCCGATTGAGCAATTTTTTATTTACTTCAGTCTAGGGCTATGTCTATACTTACAGTGGCATATAAAGTACACACACTGCCTGCCTTCCTAGCACGGGTATAAATAGCAGTGTGGATGGTGAGACACTGCTTAGGTGAGTAAAAACATGCCAGAGCCATAGGGTATATACCCGACATGGCTCTCTACATGCCCAAGCAGTGCCTCCCACATCTACAGTGCTATTTTTAGCAATGTAGGTTCCCACTACCACCTTGTTGACAAAGACTTTCCCTGCTGTCTCCCACCACCACCACCATAGCCTTTCACTGGCACGTTGTCACTACAGAGTGCAGTGTGCACACAGCTCGCTTTTCATCGTGTCATGTGGTTACATGTACCCTGGATGTCACCACTAGTGTAGACAAGGCCTAGGAGTGAATATCACAAATCACAAACCTTAGATCACTGTATTATCATTTCCTGAAATCTGTTCGTCTAGTTATGTGCTGCACATATTTTATCAAGGGGCTTCCGCAAAAATCTCCCCCTAAATCCATGATAAACTATGAAAAATATGCTGAGAGGGAGATTGTCATTGGACTTTGCTGAATGCATAGGAAGGAGGGCACAAAGAGACTTTCCTACCATGCTCCCCTTGGGATGATGTGACTCCACTATCCCCTACAAAGGGGTAAGTGTTAAAGGAACAATCTGAGTATATCAATGATCAATCACAATGGTAGGTGGGAAAGATGCAGATGTAGAAGAATCTGGGAGGGACTGTCCTTCTTAGGAAATCTTTCTAAAATATCTGCCCTTTGATGAAGTTTGATGCATTCTGAAGGCAAATGGTTTACTCATCAGAAGTTGGCTCATACCCCAGAGATAATTACCAGCATGTGAGAGGTCAGAAAATCTTTCTCCTCTTCCTCTGTTTAAAAGGATTACAGAATTTTAATATATCACTCTACTAAGCCAATGGATGCCTACCCATAATTCAGCTACAGGTCTGTACAACAATGCATGATCAATATTTATCAATGGTGTCATGACAATTATGCCTTTCCCTGCTCCTTCCCAGTCTGTGGAGAAAATACAGAAAAATTAAAGGAAAAATTATCATCTTCCCAAATAAGATGAGCTCTATCCATGCTCTGATGCTTGGGAGCTCATAAATGGTAAGAGAGAATATAGCACCAATGAGCAAAACAGTCTAGTTATTGATCATTATTGTTAATGTGGTCTCAGCAAATATAGAGAGTTGGATGAGTTGATATCCTAGAATTGAATTTTGCAGTCATTGATTCATGCTCTATTAAGGTAAAACTCCCTGGCTTCCATGGAGAGAATTGCCTGACTCTGCCCCTAGTTCAGCTCAGGGTCATGCACTGCTCTTAATGAGCTCATAGAACAAGGTTGTGAGAGACCCTTGCACAAGAGCCTTCCACAATAGCAGTCCTTGTGCTTCTGGAGCTCCATCGCAGAGAGAGCGACACTTAAAAGAGGACAAAGATGAGTTGGGGCCAGGACCCTGCTGCTCCCACCATAGCCCACATTACAAGTCTATGGAACAGATCTGGAACCCAACCTAATGGATGAAGCAGAGGGTATATTTCCATGTGAAAAAAGCATTTATAGAGATGATGCCCTTCCTCAATAGACTCTCTCATCACTGCCGCCCCTGGGATATTGCAACTCTGTACTGCTCTCCCCATCTCCCCACACAGCTGCATGATAAATGCCACAATCTACCCTTTAATATTTGCTGACATTGAACACAGGTATTGTAAGTTGGCAGTGGGGAGGAATAATTGATATTTCTGGCTGCTTCCTGATGTGAATGAGATTTAGAAAGTGGTGTGATTAATAGCTAAGCTCAATTAAAAGAAAATCTTAAAATTAACTAAATATATTTATCTTCTCTGTCTAGCCCTCATGCTGTGATCATCAGCGTTAAATGCACTGATGTGACGCAACGGAAAGCAATTATAATTCTAACAGGTTGGCTGCTTTAGGTGAGCTCTAAAATAAGGTGGAATAGTATGAAATGAATAATAGTATATTGTACATTATGCGCTATCGTACAATAATAGAATTGTACAGTACATTAAAATAGGCAACAAAACTGGAGCCTATTTGGAATATAAATACTATATGTCCAAAATGTTCACATATGTGCATTTAAATCCATAATTATATTCAGACATCTAATTAAAAGTGACTTGATTTTTAAAGGTGTTGAGCACTTGCAGCTCCCAATGAAGCCAACTTTACATAAATGCCTAAATATGAATTTGGGTGCCTAATTTTACATCCATGTTTGAAATTTTTTACTTGAATCTCCTACTTGCCTGCAGCCACAGAAATCTGCAAATATCACATCCCTGCATATGTAACAAGTAGGAGGCAGTACTTCAGGGAATGATATTTGATGCAGATAATGTCTGTAACATTAGTACTGAATTTGCCATTTGGGGAAAATAATTTCTGGAATTATATCATATAATTGCTGAGCTCATGCTATTTGGAAGGAGCATCTGAATAGCTAAATACCAGACTAACTAATGGGCCTCTGTCAGCTACATTTTTTAAATGCACGTTTTCTCTAAACCTGCTTTCTTCATTTTTAGCAAAGTAAAATTTGGTGGGGATGTAATGGGAAGAATGTTGACTAACTAGATTCCACACAGATGTTACCCAAAGCCAAGTCAAATCTTTGAGCACTTAAATATAAATAATATAGAAAGGGGCCAAAAACAAAATGGAGGAAATAATAAAATAATAAAACAAAAGTATATACAAGGGATAAAAGTATCTATGTAGATACATCTTGGGTGACGCTGCTTTAATCCTTTGTGCTCCTTGAGAATCACATTGTCTCAAAATTTCTCATTGTTGTTAATCAGGTGATGCAGGGGCAGAGTTAAGATTGTTTGAATGATATTAAATGAGCTTTATTGTACTTTCTAATACATTGAACATATTATATTTTGGGGGGAGGGCAAGGTAAGTAGTGCCTCAAATTAGAATATCTAGATTTTCTAACACTTGTGTTTGTGGACAAAACGGCAAATTCAAAACTGCCTTCTCTTTGAAGGCTTAAACTTTTTGTTAAGTGATAAATTACGTTCAACCTTTACTCCAGTTTATCGAAGGTTTCTGAAGAGGAGTGATCAAGTAGATAAATCAACTGCAAAATGCAAAATATTTGTCTCTAAAGTATTATTGCAGAATATGAACTTGAAGAATCAAAAGGCAAATGAAAATGTAGGCAGTTAGTCAACTAACTCCCATGGAAAGTCAGCAGGAGTTGGACACCTAAGTCCCATAGGTCGCTTTGAAGATCCCAGCCCTAATTTACACCCAAAGAATGGGAAGGTGTCGTGAATTACACATACACAGTTAGTTGGGAAGCTAAATTGTAATTTGTGCATTATTGAGTATTCCATATATTTGAAATGCCACAGAATATATAGGACTACACAGAGTTTGGAAAGGTATCATTTAAGAGGAGATGACAAGTAGCCAGTCTGGGTGGAACCTGTTTGTGATCATACCCCCAAATTTGAGTTCCCTCACTCAAAATATTACATATGCTTAATCTTGCGTTGCTTTGCCCAATTCTATTAAAGCTTTTACCATGACTCACTTTGATATCAATCACTGAACTGAGATTCTAAAAATTATTTGTCCACAATCTTGTACTATGCAAAGAGGTTTTGTTGCACAGACAGAAATTTGGTCGTATACCAGCAATCCAGACTTGCTGGCCAGGATTATCTGAATGTATTTCTGTTGAAAAAGTAATTAATAAATTATAAAATAAAACTACCAGAGTACAATAAACAGTAATTGGATGAAATTTCTAAGCTCATTACATAGGTCTCAAACCTTAGTTACACATTAAATTTATGTCACAGTAGTGAAGACATTGTATCCTAATTATAAACATCACATTAATTTGTGACAAGGTGCTCCATTAGTCTTAGAGTTTCATGTGTTTATTTCATTATCTGTTATAATTCCTACCGCTATTTTCATTTCATTTAGTATTGCTGTTACTGTATATATTATGAGATAACTGGCTCTGTGGATGAGGGGAAAGCAGTGGACGTGTTATTCCTTGACTTTAGCAAAGCTTTCGATATGGTCTCCCACAGTATTCATGCCAGCAAGTTAAAGAAGTATGGGCTGGATAAATGGACTATAAGGTGGATAGAAAGCTGGCTAGATCGTCGGGCTCAACAGATAGTGATCAATGGCTCCATGTCTAGTTGGCAGCCGGTATCAAGTGGAGTGCCCCAAGGGTCGGTCCTGGGGCCGGTTTTGTTCAATATCTTCATTAATGATCTGGAGGATGGCGTGGACTGCACCCTCAACAAGTTTGCAGATGAGACTAAACTGGGAGGAGTGGTAGATACGCTGGAAGGTAGGGATACGATACAGAGGGACCTCGACAAATTAGAGGATTGGGCCAAAAGAAATCTGATGAGGTTCAACAAGGACAAGTGCAGAGTCCTGTGCTTAGGATGGAAGAATCCCATGCACTGCTACAGACTAGGGACTGAATGGCTAGGCAGCAGTTCTGCAGAAAAGGACCTAGGGGTTACAGTGGATGAGAAGCTGAATATGAGTCAACAGTGTGCCTTTGTTGCCAAGAAGCCTAATGGCATTTTGGGCTGCATAAGTAGGAGCATTGCCAGCAGATCGAGGGACGTGATCATTCCCCTCTATTTGACATTGGTGAGGCCTCATCTGGAGTACTCTGTCCAGTTTTGGGCCCCACATTACAAGAAGGATGTGGAAAAATTGGAAAGAGTCCAGCGGAGGGCAACAAAAATGATTAGGGGGCTGGAGCACATGACTTATGAGGAGAGGCTGAGGGAACTGGGATTGTTTAGTCTGAAGAAGAGAAGAATGAGGGGGGATTTGATAGGTGCTTTCAACTACCTATCAAATGGGGGTTCCAAAGAGGATGGATCTAGACTGTTCTCAGTAGTAGCAGATGACAGAACAAGGAGTAATGGTCTCAAGTTGCAGTGGGGGAGGTTTAGGTTGGATATTAGGAAAAGCTTTTTCACTAGGACGGTGGTGAAGCACTGGAATGGGTTACCTAGGGAGGTGGTGGAATCTCCTTCCTTAGAGATTTTTAAGGCCCGGCTTGACAAAGCCCTGGCTGGGATGATTTAGTTGGGGATTGGTCCTGCTTTGAGCAGGGGGTTGGACTAGATGACCTCCTGAGGTCCCTTCCAACCCTGATATTCTATGAGTCTATGATTATGATTCTATGATTTGACTGTATTATGTGCATCAAAAGTAATGAAAAGATGTGTATGAAAAAGAATCATATTGGCAGTGAGGTCCTTTTATACAAACCAAGGCAATTCCAGTCAAAGTATGTTATATTATCTTTCCAACTCATGGACTGGCTCATACAATTGGTGACACTGGGTGAATAGAGTGAACAGAATGTGACTCAGTTGCACCATTGGCTGCACTCTGCCACCTCTTTTTTTTCTTTCCTTTTCCAAAATAACATTCAAATGTGCTTTGTGTTTCAATTGCTACTTTACACTCGAACTGTACTTCCTGGAATTCCCTAGTTTATAAGGGGAAACCTACACATACAGTTCTTCCCCAAGAGGGCTCTACACTTTTTCTATGGTGGGCTTCTGCCTCTGGATAGTCTAGCCCTTAAATTTTAATTCCTTAGAAATCCATTCCATACTGAGATACTTTTAATGCAATGTTTCCACACAGAGTGAATGTTTATAGTGAAGGCGTAACTCTGTGAACAAAAGTGTGAAAACTGAAATGTCAATTGACCCCATGATAAATAGAGAGACAAGATGGGTGAGGTAATATCTTTTATTGGACCAACTTCTGTTTTGAAAATTGTTTTAGTTTCCTTGAATGATCATGGGGTATGTTTCCTGATTTTTTTTCTTCTTTGTAATACGTGGCAGTGTGTGATGAAATTGGTCCAATAAAAAATAGTACCTTACTCACCTTGTCTCACTAATGTCTTGGGAGCAACACAACTACAACACTTCAAGATAATGAATTTTGCCATCTGAAATGACGATAAAGGAAGCAAAACTTAGCAATGACATCTACTTCATGAGTAAATGCAAGAAACAAAACATCATCCCCAAAGGACTCACATCTATAACTCTCTGACCATTACATAAACATAGAAGTTGATGCAATAAAAGATACCTCACCCACATTCTCCTATTATCCTGAGACCACCATAGCTACAACAATGCTGGAAACATCCATAATAAATAGAAGATTGTAATATTTACAATAGTAATAGAATATTTCAGTATATCCATGATATGTGTATTTTGCTGCACTATGTACCTGGAACTTTTCTTCTCTTTTCTCCAAGCTAGTAAATTACTTCTTCTTTAAATCTGTTTTAGTTTATCAAAAGAATGTGTGGATTCAGTTGGCATAAAGCAAGAGCCATCCTGGACCTTTTCACAAATTCAAATCTAACCCAAACTGAATCTTAACCAAGGTCTGAGAAAGTTGACATATCTTTCTAGCTTTAAAATTATAGTTCCATATCACAATTTCTTGATTCTGGCAAGGACCAGAAACATGTGAGATTTCCAAAATTGGGTTTTTGCATATTTCAAGTTATCAACAGATCGTATAATGCTTTGGTAAGCATGCAGACAAGGAGAATTAGCTAAACATATGAAATTTTAGTGACTTATCCATGACTCCTTCTATAAAAGAGTTTTGTGATGAAGACTATTAAATCATTACCTAAAAATAAAATATTGTGTATTTATTATATTAGAGCTAAATCCTGCATTCCTTATCCACCTGAAACTTCTATTGAATTTGGAAATACAATAGGAGGATTTATTATTTATTATTTTTCATCCGTGCAAATCAAGATTGTCATGGAGATGTTAGCCTCCCTTGTGAGTAACTCTAGAAATGAATAAAAAACAGCAACAGAAGACACAGGCATAAATTTGCTGGTAGAGTAAATATGCATTTACCTGTCCTGCTTTTGCATTTTCACAAACAAAAGTTTCATAATATTTGGCAAATTCTGGTGCATGATCATTTATGTCTAAAATCCTGATGAAGACAGGTATCTGGCTACTTTGCTTAGGATTATCTGGAACAAGAAAATAATTTATAATTTAGCTAAGGAATATAAGGACTGGAAAGATTTACAGTTCATGTAAGAGAAGTGAAATTATCAAGCATATTTTATCTACTTCCCCTCCATCCTCAAAACATATAAGAAATGCTCATATCTTTACAATTATGTTCAGTTTTCTACTGGTATATAATTTAATATAGTTAAGACTCATATTTACATTTGAAACCCATTACATTATTTTAAAAAGAAAAATGTTATATTAAGGCAAAACTATCTCAGTCTAAATTGATTTGCAGTTGAAAACAGAATTTTAAATTATCCAAGGTGTCTGGTTTGTCAATGTATTCCAATCAGCAGTGAGTGTATACGTGCTTATTTTCTGCGATCTGTGTCCTAAAATGGAGTTGTTGAAGGTAATCCAGGAGGGATAGATAAATTTTCTGGATCAATTCACAGCCCTGTCTAACTACAAAGGCAGGAAGAATTTATCTGACACCTTTATCGTTAATGTGCCACTGCATTGTGCCTAGGCCAAACCATAGCCAATGGGATGAATAAAGTGAAGGAAATATTGGCAGTTGGGTCAGGATTTGGAGAAAATAGCTTTCTTAAAGAAAAAATGGTGTGGCTCTTTCTAAAAGATGGTCTGTGTATCCTATATGCTCATCACAGCCCACACAATGTCAATCTCACTGCTTCCCAAAGTGAAGGAAGAAGTTGTAAGGAGGAGAAAAATAGTGTCATAGAGCCCATCGCCTAATCAACTATGGTGTGCCCCTATGGCAGATACAAGGTCAGATTTTCTTTTCTGCCTGGGGGGAAGGGTAATATACTAACTTCACAGGCCTCCGGTTGTGCCTGGGGCTGGATTGATCCCTGGCGTAAATTAGAGCAGCCTGAAGGCCAATCTAATGTCTGGCCCTGGCCCCAAAGGACCATTCTGACAGTCTGGGATTGCTGGAATGCTCTAACCATGCCCTCATTTTCTTATACATTTCCCCTTTCCTAGAGCCTGAGGGAGCAATGTAGAATCACTATGTTGGCTCTGTACCAATTTATGCAAGGGAAATCCTCAGGAAGCCAGTTATGTTGGCTTTGTGCTGCTCTATACTGCTGAAGTGGACCTGAGAATTTTTTTTTTTTTTTTACTATGGGAAAAAGTAAGTAAATCATGAAATAATAAGTTTTTTATTAAAAGTTACCCCTGTTGAGTTTTCTGGCTTGTAGTTAGCAAATGATATGCTTGGCTGTAATTTTTAAAGACAGACAAAGGTGAATCTGGTAAAAACATTTAAAACAGAAATTTGTTATAGAATTTCCCAATTTTCGTGTTCTAACATTCTCTTCAGATAAGCCATCTCCAACTCACTGATTTCAGTTGCTATAACAGTGATATTGTGCCAGGGGGTTTCTTCCCGATCAAGTGGCTTTGAGATGAATATCGACCCATTTCCTGAGTGGATGTTGAATATTCTGTCGAGGTCAGTGTGTCGATCCACAGAATATCTGTCAAGATATAATACAAGTGTGTATCACCTTCTTCTATTATATTTTCCAGTTTTGCTTACTAACCACCATTAAATGCTTCCAGTTTTACCTTAGGTAAGGCTACCTTAAAATTTGCAGTACGGTATTACCTAAGGTTCCCGGTACTTACTATAGGGAATAACTAGTGCAAAGTACTGTAAATGCCAAGTTAAAGTTATTTAAGACTTTGGCTCTTTCTGAAAGATGGGGTGTAAACTCCACATGCTTAGCATAGCCCATACAATGTAAGTTTCATGACACTGGTCTTAAATAGGATAGAAAGGTAGCACATCTGTATAGGCAGCTATTCAGTATGAGTCATTTTACAAAATATATTTTAGGCCAGAAATGTCACAAATTCTGGAATGATAGTGAGTTAACTCGGACTGAATTGTCTTTGTTAAGATTTTCACGAATGATTAGAGATTTTGGATGCTTCAGTTTTTTGGGTGCTCAACCTCAGATACCATCATAGGGACTTAATTTCAGTAACCATTGAGCATCCGCTCTCTGAAGACCAGGCACCTTTGATTTTTCTCAGGATGGGCAGAAAATCACTAGAAAATATTTTTTTTAAATTTTGGCTTTTAGGTCTGAAAATGCAACAAGACTATAACCCAGTTTTAATGATACATTGCATTTGTTGAGCTCTCTTTTCCTTCCAAAAAGAGTAACTTACATTTATAATCATCCTCTGATCTAGTGAGCTAGTGACCATTAACCACAAACCAGTTGAATGAAGAGTGTATGCGCAGTTTGCTTGATGACATTATTTCCCCCTAAAATGCACACTTTGAGAAAGTAGATCATTCAGAGTTATCTCACTTTCAATCAGAAATGTAGCTGAAGCAGGTTTCACAATCATTGACATGGTCTATGCACTAATGTATAAATGGTCAGTGTTATGCATCTCAGTTTAGCCAATAATAGCAGATGCGCTAACAGTTATGTCAGTAGCACAGCACCAAACATTTACCTCCTAATTGTTATGACTTTCTCACAGTAGTTTCTTATTTAATATGCTGTACAAATGTTGATCATTAAATATTTAAGAAGTAGAACATGGTAGACGGTGTATCTCTAGGGGATTGTTTCATTCATTGAGCCTGTTGCAAGGTGTGATGCAGGATGCTGAGTGCCATTGACCAGCAGAGATGCACATTCATCCAATAGAAATACACTGTCTTGAACATCTTATATAAGCTTGCCAATAGGGACAAATAAGGTAAAATAGCATTGCCCTGCGAATGATATAACTGAGAGTTCTGCAAAGCAATGTGTGTTTGTTATAATCAGGCTTATACATTTCCTTTTGCCTAACCCCCATACTTTTCCATCTGAAAAGACATACTGTGATGTATTAATTCTGCTTGCCGTCACCAGTTCTCCACAGATATTTGATTGCTCAATTTATTTCCACTTGATCATTGTAGGCCTGATCCTGTAATGTGCTCAGTGCCCTTAACTGTCACTGAGCTCATTTGGAATTAAAGCTGCTATTTACTGCTCAGGATCAGACCCTATGCCATTTGCTTTACTAAATTTTGAGAGAAAGATGAAATGAGCATCTACATCTAATGCATTTTACACTGTGCATGAACTGATATTTACTTTATTGCATTCTTGGTGGTATCTGGGTCTTGCGCTATCACTTGCCCGATGATAGTTCCCTCCTTGGCATCTTCATCTACTTCTATTAAATAAGAGCTCCTGCTGAACATTGGAGGTTCGTCTACGTCTTCCACAGAAACTTTGATGAGAGCTGTGTCCTTAAATGGCCCCAAGTGGAAAAAGCGTGGGTCAGGATGAGTGTTGGCTGCCTCCACTCTTAAGGAGTACAGCATCTTGGTCTCAAAATCCAACTGCTAGAGAGCAAATAATAAAAAAGTGGGGTCAGTTTACAAGACATGGAAAAAAAATTACAGCACTAAAATAATAGGGACGGGAGTTATCAGGGACCGCATTAGCAGCCTTCATCCTATCTGAGAGACCGCACAGGGTTCCTACATGCACATACGCAATTCATCAGTCACAGCAATATAGAGCCAATTATAGATGACTAAGGTACAGGACAGGGGATTCTTCATCTTATTATGCAAAATGTAGCTTAGTAATAGTGATTAGGAAGTTGGTAAAGTCACTTTCTCCTTTCATAGAACTGGAAGGGACCTCGAGACGTCATCTAGTCCTGTCCCCTGCACTTGTTGCAGGACCAATTATCTAGACCATTCCTGACAGGTGTTAGTCTAACCTGCTCTTAAAAATCTCCAATGATGGATATTCCACAACCTCCCTAGGCAATTTATTCCAGTGCTTAACCACCATGACTGTTTGGAAGTTTTTCCTAATGTCCAACCTAAACCTCCCTTGCTGCAATTTAAGCCCATTGCTTGTTGTCCTATCCTCAGAGGTTAAGAAAAACAATTTTTCTTCCTCCTCCTTTTAACAACCTTTGATGTACTTGAAAACTGTTATCATGTTTCAAAGCAATTAAAATCTGCTATACTCTACACACACAATAATGAACATATTCCATATTGAAATCTAGCAAAGGGGATTAATACTAGTGATGGCCAAATCTCAAAGGTATCCTTATTTGGGATAAGCTTCCAAAGGCTTGGATGTTCAGCCTAAATTTATATAAAATTCTTTTTTGGAACAATCGATCCAGAATATTAGAGCTAGAGCTTTCTCATGAGTGTATTTTTGAATTTCCTTATTATGATCAGTGTTAAAAATACCATGGGAAAAAGCTTTTCTAATGGCAATCTGGTACATCGAATTTGAGATGAAACTTGGAAGAAGGGCAGAAAAAGGAAGGAAAAAGGTTTTAGTATGATTGATGTGGGTTTTCTTAAAAGGTTTTGTTTGTTTGCCAAACGTTAGGTTGGTTTAGCTAGGAGAATAACTAGTGTGCCCATCAATAATTACATAACTATGACAGTGGTTAGCTTGGTTTTACCATTTATATTCTATTCTGTATTTCATCTCTTACAAAGATGTATATAATTTTTATAGGATTCTAATGCAAATATCCCCCATAAACATGATTTATAAAACTGTATTTATAATCTAGTACTGGCTCAATCAGAAGCGGAATAGAATGAACTATGTGGGTCTGAGTTTTTTGTAGATCTTGACTATGATATCCAGCATATTGTTGTATCAAAATAAAATAAGAACAAGTTGTTCTAGCTCCAGTTTTAACTTTGAATCACATATTTGTTATATTAAAAAAAAACATTAAAATAAGTTAAGGTTGCAAAGTGAAGCACTCAAAAATTTAGGAAGTACCGGAATTAAAGTAGCCCAGGCCACATGCGTTCAGCCCTATTTTGCATAAAAATATGAAAATAACTCATAATTTTTCCATTTTTTTTCAATTGATTTTATTTTCAAAATGGGATTGCCAATTTTTTATCAGAACCACTTTGCAAAGGTTCTCAGCTGATGAAGCTTAAATAAGTTTGGATTTACGTTCATATCTAATTCTGTACCTGCATGCAAGGTTTGGGTTTTACAGTTTTATTCATATTTGCAGGGGTTCACATGTCAGTAGAAAAAGAATTGAGGCTAATGGCTGTAATGGAAAGTATCATGAGTTACCCCATATGATGTGTCTCAAGGACAAACCCAAAACAGTGTGAACTGTAGCCTAAAATGGGTATTCAGATAACATCAAAATACTGTAGTTTTCAATATGCTTATCTGGCCAATTTTAAGCCCTAAAGAATCACAGATTGTCTATGAATTCAAGTTCTGTATATTCCTTTTATCTGAGGGCACCTATTGACATGTCATGTAACTGTCAAAGTATGATGGAAACAGGGCAGATTTTAAGTAGGCTGGAGGTTTGAGTTGAAGCTCTAGAAAAGAGACTCCCCAGTGGAGGGACAGGAAGGCTACAGGAGAATAGGCTATCTATAGTGGGTTAGTTCTCTTTAGAGGTGTGAGTTCATCAAACTCAGACCTTCAGGCATACCTACAACATTTTGTTCACCTCAACCCCTTGTGAACCACACTGCAGAGTTCAGATGATGAACCCCTCCAGGTTTTCATGGCTCTACTTCAAAACTATTGTTTGTGAGCATGTGTCTTTGATAGACAGCAGCTGTTGAGAATATTGCTTTATCTGAAGTGACATGCCAAGTAAATTCCCCCAAGCCTTGGGAATAACAATAGCTGATGAAGAAAGAGGACAACAAAACTAATACAGCTTCTCAGCAGGTGATCCCATGTGAGACTTTCCTTTGCCCTCCTCCTTGAGGAAAGAAAAAACCCACCTGGAGTGCTAAGTGTAATAAAAAGAGAGGGAGCAAAAATAAACCTTTTTGATGGTTATAATCCCTTCCTGTGTGTCCTTATCAGTGATGATATCAAACATGTCTGATCCATCCCCGTTGGAAATGCTATACTCAATCGCAGCATTTTCACCCACATCAAGGTCATTGGCTTTTATTCTGCCGAGGGGAGTCCCAAGTGATGCGGACTCAGGAGAGCTGAATTGGTAAGTACCTGGAAAAGTTAAATCAAACTTTTTTTTAGTCTTTCATCTTTCTAAATAATAAATGCCATTTGTTTCCCCTAGATTATTTTTTAAAGTTGCCTTGAAAGTTGAAACATTCTAAGAAAAGTGCTCTTAGTCATCAGGAGTAAACTTTAAAACAAAGACGACTTGACTGTCAATGAAAAGTTTTGCTGTTTTTTTAAATGAAAGTGTGACACTTCAAAGGCACTTAGTACTGTATTCTTTATACACTTTTTCTTTTGTACTTCAGATGAAAGGAACATAGATAGAAGCACAATAATACAGCAGTGATTATGACCCTGAGTAGTTAATGGTTTTATTTATTTTGTCTATCTTCTACAGATTTTTTCAGTGATACCTACAGTTATTATTTTTTTCTCTAGGAACCACAGTTTATAAAACAGAATAGATCTGAGGAAGAAACTAAAATACAATAGACAAGGTTTTCTATTTTGAAATTGCCTTGAACAGCTTTAAGTGTGTTTTATGTGAGAGAGAAGTTTTTCATGGAAACACATAATACAATATATTGCAAAAAACATTTGAGATATGTAATATTTAATATTCCTGCTAACTGCTTGAACTGTATGAAAGTTGTACAGATGTGTTCAGATTTTTGAATTAATTCACTTTGGACACATTTGTTTTCATGCCTGATTTCTGTTAATGCTTGTGGAATCAGGTTTTACTAGCCTGGATGCTATTGACAAAGGAATTTTAACCTTGCACATCTTAGTACAGAAGGTAAATTTTAAATTTATCTTTTCCCAGCATGTGCACCAAAAGACTAACTATAAAGTTATGCTCCTGCAGAACAGGAATAATATTACATGAGTCTCTTGACCAATCACAATCAGGAAATATAACTTGAACGTCAATTCACAAGATATGGGGTTAAAATAATTGTTAAAACAGTATTGGCAAATACTTACTAGTAACAAGTAGGTATGAGAAGTTTGCAGACATTTTGCATGCCAATTTGTTGAATATTTGTTATCTGTCATTTGTACAGCTCACTTAGTTACTAGCATCATGCCATTTGTAGCAATTATAAACTGGTACCCATGTAGGATATATTGTGAAGCCATGCCTGACCAAGACAACCTTGGGGAAGGCAGTGTGTCTGAAGAAGGTACAATCCATATTTGAGTGGTTTAATGAACAGACAGACTGTACAAGCTACACCAGCCTATAGCAGGTGCAACCTATGTCACTTGATGTGACTAGTTCTTCCCTCATGTATCCATGTCCCTTCTCCACCCTCTCATCCATTTTGGGGCACACTGAGAGAGCAGTTTCTGAGTTTTCCCAAGTACACTGATCATAACAGATCCTTGTGTGGGCTAAAGAAGGTTGAGTGAGTCTCTATCCCCAGTGTCATACACCTAAATCACAGTCTCTGACTATTGGAAATGTCTTATCTTTAGAGATTTGTGAAAAAATGAGTGATATAGTATGATGGTGAACTGTATTTGCTGTTAGAAAGTCAACCCTATAATTGAAAAATTAGCGGTGGGCTTCAAACCAGTGAGGCTGCAAAATTCATGTTACTCTCTTACAACAGGCTGAAAACTGTTTAGAAGTTAGACCTTATGACAACCAGCCTTCAAAAGGCTGACCTTTTCCGTTTGTAGGCTTATCTAAACTTTTCATCCTGGCAATTGAGCCAGAAATCCTATAAGCACAAACTTAGTCATGACACTTCAATTTTTCCCTGATGTGGGAAGTCCAGAAATACCAGGGGAACACCTCCTTTGGGTGAGTTTTATTCTGAAAGCTGTCACTGTAATTGAGATGATGTCAGTGACCTGCATATTGTCAGCATATAAACTAATCAGCATGGTTTAGCGTATAATTCAGTTCCCGAAGTGTCCATTTTTTCATGAGCATATGGTACAATTCTGTAAAGCTCTTGCCCTTCCTATTATTTATATTGTGCTTGGCTCAGGTCTACTAGTTGTGTGGGGGCCACTGTACCTTTTTAAAAACCATTCCTTACATACTTAGTCCAAGTCACAGTGGCTTCCCACTAGAATCTGTCAATTTCCCTTCTTTCTAGCCCCTTAAATAAATCAAATTATTCTTCAATATTTTGGAGTTCATTCCTGTCTCTTTCACATGCAACTTCTTCCTCCCCTTTGGGCCTAATTTCCCCGTATCCTATAGCCTCACATAAAGGGAAGAAAGGGAGGTAATTGGGTACAGAAGGAGCAGATTTTCAGAATCAGTGTCCTTGGAAACGTGTTCCAGTTCATGACTGTGTGAGGAGGAATGAAAACCTGTAGATTTTCCATTCATGTCTTGCTTTGTAGGAGGAGCAGGAAACCAGCATCCTGGGAAGCAAGGCAAGAAAGGGGACTGGTCATTAGCAATGTTACAATCACCCCAGTGTGTCCAGCCCAGATAAGGCCTTCCATATCACCTTCTGTGCTTCAGTGAAGTTTAAGCAGTGCACTGCATAGGGCCTTGTATGTGGCCTCTTCACTGGTCTAACTTTCACTCTAATTAAGAGCCTGATCCAAAGCCCATTCAAGTAAGCATAAAGACTCCCACTGATTTCAATAGACTTTGGACTGGTCCTTTATTAACCTTGCAGACTACCAGCAGGAACAAAGGCTCCAGGATTTCAGATGTCAGAGTTACATTACAGCTATTTACTATTACGTAGCCTTTATTTTTAGATTGCAACTCCATGTCCAAGTGTGTAATTCAGTGAAAAGAACTATACCTCATCTTTGGGTTCAACATCTCCAGTCTGATAAAACATCATGGACCATATTATGCTATTGTGGTTTTTTTTTTTTTTTTAGCAGAACTCCCTGTTGACGTCAAATGGGAGTGTTCTGTTTAGAAATAAGTGGCCTGAGCTTGCTCTGTGAAGCTGGTCATTAGGTAAGCAAACTCACAAGATAATAATCCATTCTGGATTGGGTGACTAGTTATTTTGCCTCTATTCATCACCATGGTATCTGAGTGCCTTACAAGTTTCCATAAATCCAGAAATGTGGCCTCTAAATCAGTCCTGATGTTTGTTCAGTCTTTGGTGTGTCTGATGAGAGTGCAAGCAAGGATCCCAATCAGAGCCAAAGGCAATAGTAATTGAATAATGGGGATATTTTCCTAGCAGATACTGAACTGAAACTATGAATTCTTTTCATATAGCCTACCAAGCAGTCATCAAGTGCTGCTTTTAACAACTTTTGATTGCTAATCAGTTTGGGATCAGATTTAAACAAGTAGTCTAGGATTAAAGGGTCAACATCACATTGCACATCCCCTGTACCATCCCACTTTTCCTTGGTTGCCAGTTTTGCAGCCTAAAGGATTTTCTTTCAAAAATATAATCATGTAAAATATGGGCCAGATTATCAAAATTACTCAGCACATTCAACTAGGGCCAGATTTTTGGTATGCCCATTATGAGGTTTGGAAAACCAGGCCACTTATTTAGGTGCCCAAGTGAGTTCGATACTGAGCTATTCTGAAAAGCTGACCTTGTATTTTACAATATATTTCTGTACTTGGCTACCTTGATTATCACTTCAAAAGTTTTTTTTCTCTTACTTAATTGGCCTCTCAGAGTTGGTAAGACAACTCCCACCTGTTCATGCTCTCTGTATGTGTGTATATATATCTCCTCGATATATGTTTCACTCAATATGCATCCGAAGAAGTGGGTTGTAGCCCACGAAAGCTTATGCTCTAATAAATTTGTTAGTCTCTAAGGTGCCACAAGTACTCCTGTTCTTTTTGCGGATACAGACTAACACGGCTGCTACTCTGAAACCTGTCAATATATTTACTGTAACTATAAATTGTTTCACGTATAACACTACAATTACCATGGGTTATTGGCTCCTGTTGAAATTAATTTAAGGGTTTGGGAAGTAAGTTTATTCTGCTAAGGAAGTTTGTTTGTCTTTTTTTTTTTTTAAAGTGGACTCCCATGTGCTTTGACAAAGCTGCAGCATAAGCAGACACAGCAGTACAGCTGTAGATGTGAAAAAAATATCCTAGATGGTGATGGTTAAACAATTTTAAAGAAGCTTTTTGAAACACAGCAGAACTATTAAAGGCTTCATACTCTGGGGGAATCGAGGCGGATTGTCATTGACATCAGTCAGTGTGATGTTCACCGTAGTGGTCCCTGATAATCCTCCCATCTGGCCTCCCATGTCCTTGGCCTGGATGACCACTTGGTACTGCTCCCTGTTTTCTCTGCTCATGTCTGGTAAAGCAGTTTTGATTATTCCTTGGATAAAAGAATAAGAGGGGAGAAAAAAAACAACACTTTAATCCCTGAGTTTTAAAATGGATTTATGTAAAATATATTGTACAAATGTTAATCCCAGGCAAACAAATAAAATTGAAGGTGTATTCAAATAAGGCTTTTAATCCATGACCGATTTAATGTGATTGCAAGAAAAGAGAGAAATATAGTAGTGCAATGATTCAGTGTTTGGACTGTGCTAAATCCGTGTAATTATCCTTTTGATGACAAAAAAAATGTTAAGTTTGTCACATTAATGAAAGCTATTCAGCTAGTTTCCCTGGCTATTATTTTGATAAGGTTATTAGCTCCAATCCTGGAGTGACGTCTGCATTATACCACTTTTTCATTAACAGGGCAGAATTCTGTGTTATCGTGGATTCACTATTTCAAACTTCAATAGATTCATAGATTTTAACTTCAGAAGGGACCACTGAGGTCATCTAGTTTGACCTCCTGCATAACACAAGTCACTAGATTTCTATAAATTAATTTCCATTTTAGGTCCACTAGCTGTGGCAGAACTAGAACATAACTTCTAGAATCTTCTAGTTAAAGATTTTTTTGAGGGAGAACCAACCACAACTCTTGATAAATTGTTCTGTTAGTAAATTACCTTCAGTATTAATTTTTGTGCCATATTTCCAGTCTGAATTTGTTTAGCTTCAACTTTCAGCCACTGGATCCTATTATACCTTTGTCTGCTAGATTGACAAGCCCTCTATTATCAGATTTCTGACCCCAAGTAGATAAGTATAGACTGTGATCAAGTCACCCCTTAACCTTCTCTCTGTTAAGCTAAATACATTGAGTTCCTTGAGTCTTTCACTATAAGTTATGTTTCCCAATCTTGCCATTTGCAGGGCTCTTCTCTAAACCCTCTCCAGTGTATCAACGTGGACCCCAGAACTGGACACAGTATTCCAGTAGTGGTCTCACCCGTGCCAAAAACAGGTATAAAATAACCTCCCTACTCCTACTACTTTAAGAAAATAAAACTTACATTTTATGGTGCTGCAGGTTCACTGCCTTAATAATATGGGGCCATATCACGCCATCAGTTTTCAAGCAGAAATCAAGGGGGTCTTCTGCTTAAAACCAGATAGATAGTCCATGTTCATTCTGAGTTTTGGACAAATATTAAACAGTACTTGAACAATTTAATTAGCATTTTTATAAAACTGGGTATAAATACTTGAGTGAGAAGGATTTTGATCCCTGTGTGTATTTCTGTAATTATGACAAGTAAGACAGAAAGGGTTGCTGACCTGTCTCTGGGTCCACTGAGAAATATGGTTGTCCCTGGAGGATGCTATACACTACTTTGGCACTGTTTCCATAGCTGGCATCATCAGCATCTATTGCTGTCACTTGGATAACAGAAGTTCCTGAATAGGAACAAAACAAGGAATCTATCATATGAAAAGAGATAATTTAGATCATAAGACTGATGTACACATTTTTTTCTATTTATAAAATATATTTAATGACCAGATGCTTAGAACAATCAAAACCTGCACAGAATACATCAGACTATTCCAGTTTGTTGTCAGCAAAATAATTCCTTCACCATGCAAAATTAAAATAAAATTTAAAACAACACATTTTACTCAGAATTAAAACAAAACAAAATAAGCCTCCCTTAAGCCCATCCTTCAGAAAAAGCCTGGGTAAACAGATAGGCCTTGATGCATGATCTGAAAGACCAACACATCATGAGTTTATTGATCAAGGGGGCAGCAAATCCAAGATCTGAGGATTGTCTTCTGAAAACACTCTGCTCTCAAATGGAACATCTCAGCTGATCTCAAGTGGTGGCCACAATGATGAGGCGGTCCTTGAGATTCATGCCATTTATTCATGCCATAAATAGCTTTATACAACCAATACATTGAACTGGACACAGATTAAGATTTAAAAGCCTGTGAAACCCAGATATAAAGTGGCTTCTGTGCAAAGCACTGCTAAGTACTATAAAAGAGAAATAATGTTTGGCCCTAGCTGTTGTTTCTGAGCAGATCAGTAATCCTTTTGGGTGTTCGGGGGGGGGGGGGGGGGGGGGGATGGGAAGGATGGGGGTGGCGACAAAAGCATGGATAAATGCAGTGAGTCCAAAATCATAAAGTAAATCATTAACTCTTTGCCAACTGCAGATGGAGAAAAACACCCTTTTGGCCACATCTTCTTTCTGGATATCTTGTATGGTCTCCAGATCCTGAATAATAAAAGGTGTAGGCATACTCCATCCATGGAAGGGGAGATATCACCTCTCTCATTTCCTTTAGTTGTTTCCCCCCATCTTCTGTCTCATCTAGATTGAGCTTTAGTCAGCTACCTTCCAGCAAAGCACCCATCTTGACTAGACACTGGGAAAACAATTGTCCACATTATCTGGGATTGATGGAACAGAGGTGTTTTATAAATCCTTTCAGGGCTTCACATATGCATTAAGCAAAGGGAATGACAGAGCAGAACCCTATGGTACACCTATGGTACCCCCATATGGGAAGGCAAGCAGGACAGATACTACTATTGGGTCTTGTAAGGTGCAACTCTGTTTACCATTTGTGATTTGGCAACAGTACCTACTGGTTAGGGCATTGTGGGTGACATGGTAGAAGACAGGGGATATTTCTTCTGCAACAAAACCAAGTAGTAAAATTATAAAAATGCTTTATGTCACAATCAGTCAAATTCTGAGGAGAATTTCTGCCCCACGCTCTTTATATTTCTCTTTACCTGCTTAATCTGTCAAAGGTCATCTGTAAACCAAGGTGAGCTGTAAGAATAATGCAGAGGTAGGGGGCATTTAAGGATAACTGTATCAGTAAAGGACAGAAGATAATGATAGCATCCAAACAGTCTGTGGATCAAGTAATCCACAAGGTGAACAATAGTCTTTCACATATGTAGAACGTAACTGGTCTCATTAGATGCTGAGTTGAACAACTAAAATAAGGCCTCTGCTGCCACAGGAGCTAATATGACCCTTTGTTGAAGGAAGTTTGGTGCTTTACCCCTACCCACCTCCTCCTGCCCCAGTTATGAGGTAAGATCCAGATCTCAGTTCAGGCTGTGTGTATAGAACCCATTCCCAATTATCAACTGATCTGCATACCTATATGCTTGCTACTGTGGCATCTAGGAGTTAAATAAGAACTGCAGAAAACAAAAACCCTGTTCAGGAGGATGAATAATTCTCTGATGTACTTTGTGTTAAATTGTAGTCAGAAACTTTAAACACATATTTACCTTGTTCATCAAATTTGGGTATTTGGGGAATCTTTGGTGAAAAGGTGAACCTTGGAGTATAGCTTGAAGATGATTTCTTTAGAGAAGGTGATCCAGAGGTGAGGTCTGGCTTGTGTTGAGAAACCTCGACGTTATATCTCTTTTGAATTTATCTTTGCTCTCTCGGTCATTGGGACATTCACAGACAGACAGGGGAAGTTGCAGAAGGAAGTGTAACCCTATTGTAGTCAGAGCTTTGTAGACCAGTATCAGAACCTTGAATCGGATCTGACACAGAATGGGGTTCTAGTGCAGTTTGTGGAATACTGGTGAAATATGCTTTCTTTGACTTGTACCATTGTGCAGACTGGCCACTGCTCAATGTATCAGCTACTGCTTCCTTGTGAACTAATTGTCTAATTAGGAAAAGTGAGTTACGATATCCCAGACTGGAGGGCTGAGTGGCCTCTACAGCAGCCAGAAAGCGAAAAAATAAAATAAAAATCCTAAAACAGAATAAAACCTTTCTTGTGAAAATGTTTGTATCTTTGACATTTTGACCCATTTTGGGACATTTCTTTTATTCAAAACTGCACATTGTGTGGCAAAAAGGGATTCCCCTTTTTTGGGTCAGCTCTAATCAGGACCCACATGCAAAACATAAGTAACCACTGCACAGTACAACCCTGCCTCCCGTCACAAAAGCAACCCACTTTCCCCCGCAAAACCTATAATCCATTCTAATAGCATAAATCTCCTACCACTACTATGGAGGCAGTATTGTGTATATATACATACATTTTGTAAATGTAAGGATGATATAATTCTCGTCCTTTCTAGCATATGCTAGGTGTTTTCATTTTTCTTTTTTTCTCCCCAAAGCTTTCTTTTGAATGGTGAAATGAAATGCTATCCTCGATTGCATTACTAGGACTTGTACTGAAGGACCATAAGGCAATCTTACTACATAGACAGATGTAATATGACTAAACTGCTGTATATTTAATCTGTCTGAAATACTGTGTGAAGTAAATGCTCTTGCCACTAAATATAATGAATTTACTATGGTAAAATAATGCTATAAAGTCTAACTGAGAAAGAATGTCTAAAACTGAATAACACTCCTAACCCTTGCCTTCCTGCTGTTCAGTACTTTGGTACAATAACTTTAGTTTTTGTTTGGTGGCAATTATGCATCTGATGCCCTGCTGGAGAATTTGAAAAACAATATGGAGGGAACAAAGAGCTGGAAAAAACAGAGTGATGTAGTTTGAAATGTTGGTGTGTGTACATGTCCATGTGTGTTTATCCTTTCTGGAGACTGGCTCCCCATCCCTGTCCTCCCAGTAGGTACAGCCTAGGAAGCACTTCTAGCATAACCCATACCATACCAATGATGAGACAATCAGAGAAGGAAAGTAGTCAGATTAAAGCATGGCATTTGGGCCTTTTTTCAGTAATTAAAGAGAGACAATATAAAATGATGGGTCTTCCATAAAAAAAATTAACTATAACTATATGATTATTTCTTTTTCATTTTTGTTCAATGTGCTGTAAATATTTACAAGCAGACGAGATGCGGCTCTAAGTTACACTAGCTGCTAATGGTCCCAATGGACTGAAATAGCAACTGGCAATCAGCATAGTGATGGGTTTCTTGCAATGTCATCTTTACTCTGGCTGCACCCTCTGTGCAGGCAGCAGTGAGGTGTGTGTGGTGGAGCCCATAGGGATATTCATGGTCTGTTGCCAAAATCTGCCATTAGTGGGGCATGAAGTGCAGCGACTATATCCTTTGTATATACTTGAGGGTGCAGATAGCCTCAAAAGGAGCCAAGAGGATGAGACTATGACTAGATAAAAATGTTTGGACAAAATATTTTTTGTCCAAATTATTTCAATAGAATAACAAAACAAAACAAAAACTAAATGCAAAACAAAACCTTTAAAGAAAAAAAAATCAAAATGTTCCATTTTGACACGTTCTAAAGAAAATGTTTCCCTTTTTTCAATTTGAAATGAATTTTTGTGTTGAAAATTTCCTTCTGTTTTATTTTTTTAAATTAAATCTTTAAAAGATCCAAATAATAATGAACAAACACTGTGTTTCATTTGTCACAAAATTATTTTTTGTACTTTTCAGTTTGCCGAAAAGTTTCCCTTTAGGTCTGCCCAAAAGAATTTCTTCCAATGTTTTTGGAAATGCCAGCAAACCAAAAAAACCAGTTCTAATTATAACCCCTTCCTTCCCCATGCCAGCCCAAAGAATGGGCCTGATGCAGTGGGGAGCAGGCTACACCTTGTGCACTGAGGAACTTGAGAAGGAATTGTTCCTTCTTGACTGTTCTTGATGAGATGCAATTGTGGGAAAGTGCCTAAATGCTACCATATGGCTCTTTATCAGTAACAATTCTGATTCATAAAAGGGAGAGTATCCAAATCTAATTTCAACTAAGTTTTTAGGAGAAATTATAATTTTCAAGAAAATGCTCAAGCCAAGAGCAGCAGTCATAGCTGTGTAATATCTAGACAATCCCACAACACTGCATTTTTTTGTGTCTCTGGCAGAGCCCTGAGGATCTCTCTTTTTTGCACAGTTGCTTCTCCTCATCTTCAAAGCTCCCCATTGTGTCCAGTTTGTTTGACTAACAAAGACTATATGGAAGCTTTTTGGTGACCCATAGTTCCTTCACTTACATCAACAAAAAGGGTCACTATTGAGAGAATAGGATGCAGAAAACCCCTTCCATCCCAGGACTTGGATGCTTAGTCCCTGAGAAGGAAAGCAGCATAGTCCAGGCTGGGACTGTGCCCTAGACAGGAACTGTGTTCTACTCCTGATTCTATCACAGACCTGTTGTATGACCTTGGGAAAGACAGTTTTCCTCTCTGTGCCTGTTGCTCCTCTTATCCTTTGTCTTATTCCTCTATTTAGACTGTGAAGACTGACAGATTGTTGATTCCTTCTATGTGTTTGAAAAGCAGCTAGTACAATAGCGCCTCAATCTTCATTGTAGCCTCTAGAGTCTACTATAATAAGAATAAATAATGATCTCTGCAGTGCCCCCAGCCTTTAGCAACCCAGGATACGACACACTGTAATCAGAAATCAGCCCTGAATCTCTAACATGACAGTGCAAATATAGTGCACTGTTATTAGGACACCAGACTGACCTTACATTTGTTTGATGTGAGGACATTTTAGGCCGCTGAGAAAACTCATGTTTGTGTGTTGATAAAGCCTGGTTCTGTAAACATTAATATAACTGTGGCAAATAGTCATTTTCTATGTGACAGCTGTAAATAAAGATATTATTGGTAACTAAAATTTACATTAATTTAATGTGTGATTCATGAAAGCATTTTGCTGCTGTAATAGTTAGATACTGTGGACTTTGTCTGTGGAAAAGATAATAAAGAGCTGTAATTTGAAAGGAAATCCAAAGTCTGAAGCAGAAGGCGATGCAGCAAATTCCAGGGTTATCCTGGTCATATGCATTGTGAAATTATACCGGTCACATTAAGGTTTGTTTTTTTAAAACAACAAAATAGTTAGCTACTATTGAGCCTAGATGATTGGAATAGAATTTTAAGTAAGCAATCACTCTAAGAACTCACTCTATTATTAGATGTAGACATTTTATCATCAAAAGTCTTTACAAACTTTGGGTTCAGTCTTGCTGATGGTCCACATATATAATCTCCCACTAGGAGATGGGGGTGCTCAGTACATAAGCAAATCAAGCCACCTATTGATTGTGGGACTGGCAATCCTGCCATAAAACTGCTGAATGGGCTTGAATACGTTATTTCATCTCTGGTTTCCATCTCACCATTCATCTGTCTTGTTTATTTAGGCTATAAACTCTTTGAGGCAAAGACCTCTCGTCCTTTGTGTTTCTACAGTGTCTAGCACAATAGGGGCCCAGTCTTGGTTGTGGCCTCTAGGCACTACCATATTATAAATAATGAAAATCTTGTTTAGGTACTAACATTTGAAAATGTTGGTCTAATAGATTTACCAAAGGGCACTTAGTGAATCAGTGTCAGAATCAAGAGCTGGGTAACGTTTTTCAAAAGTGCCTAAATGTAATTTTTAACAGTCACTTTAAAACTTAGGACTCTAATGCTACGTGTGCGCTATGAGGCAGGAATGTGATGCCCAGCTCATGTACACATACTTGCGCTAGCTGTCATTGAGTTAATGAAAGGGTATGTACAAGAGCTGGGAATCACACCACAACTCATACTGTAGACATAGTCTAAAAGTATGTCTAGATAGAGCTGGAAGTGTAATTTCCAGCTTGGATAGACATACCAGAGCTAGCTCCAATCAAGCTAGCATGCTAAAAATTGCAGTGTAGCCATGGCTGCATGGGCAGCAGGGACAGGATAGCTGCCCTGAATACATACCTAGGGTTTCAAATGGGCTACACTGCTATTTTTAGTACATTTGCTTGGTTAAAGTTAGCACTGGTCTGTCTACCGAAGTTGGAAATTACATTTACAGCTCCTGTGTAGACATACAGTATGTCTCATTGAAAGTCTGTGAGACTTTTGCTCTTAGTGCCTTAGTCACTTTGAAAATAGGACATAGTCCCTTAAATCATTTAGGCTCTTTTGAAAATGTCATCCATGAGCTCATGAGTTCCTGGTTTCCCAGTCCTGTGCTTGAACTATAAAGACTCTTCCTGTGCTGCACTGCCCTCACCCAATCTGCTATATTAAAGAGGTTTGGATTATTATATGGGTGTTATGAGGCAATAAACCTTCTGATTTGCTTCTCCAGTACATTGCACTATTTGTCATGCACTATTTAACATTTGCCATAGGACTGAGTGAAGTAGTTATCATTGGGGAAGCCTTGTGACAGGAAGGACTTGGAAATCTGTGAATTACTGGCAACCTTAATATTTTATGCACTGCATTTGCATGCATCCATGAATGCTTTAATGAACAACAAGTTGGCAGGTATTTTGACAAAACTGATTAGATGTGGGTGGCAGGTATTTTAAATGTTTTAATACACACACAACTATTGTACAATGAGCAATATTCTTATTCCCAAAGGGCTTGATCACACTTGTTCTTAATCTCAAAGCACCTTTTATATATATATAGATAGGAGGTTAATAGAGACAGGTGGCTGAAAAGCGATTTGAGAAATATTTTGATATGAGGTCACATAGTAAACTAATTATGAGCTTGGAGATTGCCATCATTGTGAAAAAAGCCATTACTATTCTTGGATTCAGAGATAGGGTGAGCACATGAAAGCCAGCAATGTCACAATCAGAGCTGTATGGGAACACGAATTTCCATTTTGAAGGAAATTCCACAATTTTGAAATTTGTGTTAATTCTGAATTGGAACAAATCAAAGAATTTTTAAATTTTCTGCAAAATGAATTTTGTGTGTGTTTGTTTTGGGTCAATTGAAATATTTAGTTTTGAGAAAATCAAAATGTTTTGTTAGGTTTTTGACTTTTTTATTTTCAGTTATAATGTATAATATAATATAAATAATCTAATCTAAAATAAATTTTGAAACAAAAAGTTATTTCAATGCATAAATTAAAATGTTTTGTTGCAATAAGTTCGATAAGCTCTAACCAGAAACAGAATGGAACATCTAGACCTTATCAGAACAGTTTGTTTAGATAGTTTTAAATGAAGTTTCATCAAAATCAACATGTTCCCACAGAATTTTTTGATTTCAATGAATTCAGCATTTTCTGACAGAGAAAAAAATTCCCATTGACATTTTTTCCATCAGCTCTAGTAATAATGCTGCTCTAGATAGGCTTGATGCAACCTCAGTTGGAATTTTGGTCATGTAGAGCTATTATGTACTGTTATATGAGCCATTTCGGTCCCATGTTATAAGAACAGTATAGAAAAACTAAAGAAAATAAAATTTCTGCCAACAAAGCAGATACAAGGATGAAATTGCAGACACTAATTATTTAGGATCAGATTAATTCCTGATGTGACTATATAAATATCAATGGAGTTGGGATGAATTTGACGCATGGTCTCAAAAAGAGAAAACTCAAGGGAGAACATGATTATAGAGTGTAAACAATATAAATGAAGAAATAGAATTTATTCAGAACTGTAAGAGATGGGAACATTAAGCTGTGCAAACAAGTGGTTCTTGGGCTTAATCCTGAGATGTTTTGAGTAGAGATTGCATTTTTCGGATTGTGGGCCTTTCAAAAAAAAAAAAATCCTTTTGTGTTGTCCCCAAAATTGGGGGGGGGGAATGTATTTCAGGTTGAATGAAATGTTGTGTTTGACCCAAACCAAAATGTTCCATGTTTATTTTTAAGATAGATTTGCAGTAAATTTTGGAATGAAAAGTCACTTTGAGTCGGAAAATCAAATGTTTTATTTTGAAAATGTCACCAAAAAAAATTTGATTTTTTTGGGGAAGGGCATTTTTTGATTATAAAATTCAGCAAAAGTGACTCAGAGCAATCAAATCTGCTTTTTTGGGGCAAAATGTTTTGGGCAAAAAGTTTTACTCGGATTTAGTACTGAGCGCTTGAATTTCCTACAGATTTTATAGGGAGTTTCAGATGCCCAGCACCTCTGTGTCTGCCCTGTTAAGTGTGAAAGATACAGGCCCCTTGAATGAACTGCCAAAAGAAATGGTGGAAGCACTCTTACTGCAGATACTCAGGAACAGGATAGTTAAAACATTACTGGGAATAATATAGCAAGTACTCCGTCAAATAAGCTAGGGGGGGTCAGACCAGATGACCCAAGTCAGCCCTTTTTTACCTTTCTGTCTCTGATTCTGTGAAGACAGTGCACCATACTATAGACAAGGGGGAAATTTCACTGTCTTATGGAACGCATGCTGAATCACCATCACTAACAGACCATAGAAGCATACTCGTGCAATAATTATTTTGCTGTGTTCCTACAATCTATTTACTAAATTGACTCCTATTATTGGTTTTGTCTCTGTGCGCTTCATTGTGGAAAACTATTATATTAAATAAAATTAAACAGTGTGCTAAACGAAAACTGTTTTTAAAATTAAAGCAGGCTAATCTAGCAACAGAAAACCCAGTAATGTACAGACTTTCAGATTTCCCCCCTTACTTTCAAAGCCATTTTAATGTCTGCATTAGGAAAAAGAGCAAGATGGACTATGGGGAGAGATTTTCCTTTCTGATGCTTACTACTGTTAGGTCAGCATGGTTTTGCTGCAGCAGACCTGCTGCCAGATTCTGACACCATCACTAAAATCACATAGCACCTTACTCTCTGAGTAGCAATCAATGGGACTGCTATTGAAAAAACATTCTACTCAACTTAAGTGAGGATGTCAGAATCTTGGCTCTTTGTTTCTATACTGTGATTAGTCTATTTGATGTGTCCTTTATCATCACTGAACACTGAACATTGTGTTCAAAGCATCTTTGTCTATGCTGTGTTGTGTGTGATGCTTCATTATGTTAATTTATATTGTATTCAAATAAGTTGCAGCATATTGTTTTGCGCTGCACTAAAAAACGGATTTTATTTGCACACTTTGGAAATACTCTAATTGTAGGGGAAGTCTGGTGGAAGGAGATTGCCTTTGTATTCTGCTTACAAAACAGACACATTTGATATGCTTCATTTTAACATGCTGTTAGACAATAGGCCTGACATTTTCAAACTTGGATACCTAAAGTTAGCCACTGAAATTCATACTCAGGCACCCAAAATAAGTGGCATTATTTTTCAAAATGGCTGAGCAACTTTAGTTTCCATTTGACTCCAGTGGAAGTTTTGCCTAAGTAAGGACTGCAAGATTTGCCCCAGGCTTTGAAGGATGGGGAATAAAATGTGAAATATAATATAATGAATTAATATATACACACACACGTGTGTGTGTGTGTGTGTGTATACCTAATATAAATGTGTTTTATCTTTTTTTGGAATTAGTTTTTGTATTCAAATATATTTAAAATTGGACTAATCAATTCCAGTTTGTGCCAGAAACCTACTACCAACTGCTGCTGAGCCAAAATGCAGGGAGCCCCATGCAGAAAGGAATGTTTCCAAAGTAAACTCTGAAGCAGGTTAGAATTTAGTTTCATAAAGTGTTTTTCTGTCCTCTTGGGCTAAATTATGAATTTATGTGGTGTGGAGTACTAGGAAAGGGGAGGACTCTGCTCCAATACAGCAGAGAGGGAGACATTTTGTTATTGGTGTAATATTTCCAAGTGCCCCTAGACAGCATGGTGTCTTTCTATCCTGTTGCAAAGGTATTTCTTGAATGGTCCTGTTGTTGTTGTTGGATGGGGTATGACTCACATATGCCTCTCTCAGACATGAGTGATTAGCACTGCAGGCAGTGGTAACTGATCCCAACCATTGCAATCTCCAGCATCTGCAGCCCAGTAATGGCTGTTCCCTGCATGGTTACATTGCATTGGGAATAGGTAAATTGCTCCTTACACTCTCACCCCTCTGGCATATATCTTCCCATGAACAAGCTTAATTGGAACCATTATTTGAAACGCCTTGTGAAACAATGGGTTAGCTAGTTGAAGTGCAGTTATTATATAAGGAAAACCATATTTGTTATGATGCTGATAACAGGTCACAATCTTGGACCTTAAAACGTGTCTATAGTGCAAGAGAAAATATTAGCCAGAACAATGAATCTGTCCCTTACTATTTCCAGAGTACCTATGGGATTTTTACCTGCGTATCAATCAGAAAGGGAGAGAAGGAACCTTGATTTAACATCTTATCCAAAGGACGGCATTGCTAACAGTGCAGAACGTATCCCCTAGTATCCCCCTGCAGTGTCAGCATTAGATGTGAGCGAAAAGTAAAAGGGAGGAAAATGGATACATCAAACAATTTCTGAGTATAAGTATGATAAAAGCACTTTTAACATGAATGTAAAGATCTGAGCTAGTCAGCTGCAGAAACACTTTCTCTTTTATATGCAGAAATAATTGGAAATAAAATGGACCCAATAAGATATCCACACAAATGGTATTACAATATATTATATGGGGGAGATAAAGAGGGAAACCACACATTTGCCATCAATCATGGTTGGAAATTTGTACACTTGCTAGGATTGAATCTATCTTAGTATGTGAGGACCTCACAGTCTGCAATGTATTAATTCTCACAACACTGCTGTGAGTTAGGGAAGTTCTATTGGAAGCTGAGGCGCAGAGAGGGTAAGTGCCTTGCCCAAGTTTACACAGGACATCTGTAGTGAAGCAGGGACTTGAACTCTAGTCTCCCAAATTCTAAGCTAGTTCCCTGACCTTTGGAACAGATTACAAATGCCATTTAAACACACTGGAAAGGAAGGGTTACAAGGTTATATTTTTCTCACATCCTTCTGGTTTCATGGAATAAGTTATTAGGGGAAAGTTTTCATCATGGCACAAAGTGATACTACTAAGTGCCTCTCACTAAGATCAGCTGGGATGTGCTGATGAGCACCTAACTCCCTGGGCACTTCTTTGAAATCTACCCTGCTTTATGGGAATGACACCTGGTTATTAGTTACCATACTTCAACTCCTGTGTCCCCTCACCTGCTAAGCTGTTAGCATCCCCTCCTACAGGTGGCTTAGAGATTCTGAGTTTCAGGTCTGAATGACTTGGATTAGTTAGAACCAGTGATTTGAATCTCAGGAGTGTCGACTTGGCCCTTTATCTTACTGAGGGATATAGAATGGGCACTGTGCACTGTGTTCTTTCAAATAAGACGTTATAAAAACTAAGGTCCTGTACTTCTGTGCACAAGTGGGTTTACTCCAATATTACTAGCCAAGTTCCATCCCCCCTCCTCTGCTGTACTAGTTTTCCATATGGTTGCTGTCTTTCTACATCAGAGATGCTTACAATCCAATGGTGGGTGAAATGATTCATGTTTATATAAAATTAGTAAAGTTCTACAAGAAGAAAGGTGCCACAGAAATGAAATATATTATTTTAATATTATATATGTGTTATATGTTGGGGTTCATGTGTATATATATTTGTTAGAAGTAGAGCTATGCAATAATAATCATACCCCCAAAGAAACTGGTAAAATTATTACTAGTACTCTTTGGTACCAGATAGAAAAAAAAATACTTGAGTCATTTTTGGTCAATTTCACCCTCAAGGAAAATCAGTTTTCAGACAGAAAATAGGCAATTGCCATTTTTTTCACTTTCTAAAGCTCCTATCTGTCTGTCTATCGAGTTGCAAGTAAAGGTCAGATTTGAACATACTGTAACTTCTTCTGCCACTTGGTCTCAATCCAAATCTTACACAGAGATCTTTACTAAAATGAAGGATTGCTGGCAGGAGAGGGAATGTCTCTTGCACAATGGTGGTAAAGGTTAATCAAAGAAAATAGCAAATATATTAAATAAATATCAAAGATGTACATAAAAATCAAAGAAAATCAATAGAAATTAATCACGTTCAGCTAAATGCTCCAGTTTCCTTTTGGGAATGTAAATACTAGTTAAAGGGATAAGTACAAGAAAGGGGTAAAGAAGCATTTATTGTATAAGGGTTTGTCTTCACCACGGGGAGATCAACACTGCTGCAATAGATGCAGCAGATATCGATTTAGAGGTCTAGTTAAGACCCACTAAATCAACAGTAGAGCGCTCTCTGGTCAACCCTGGTTTTACAGCTCTCTGAGGCTACGTCTACACTACCCGCCTGAATCGGCGGGTAGAAATCAATCTCTCAGGGATCGAATTATCGCGTCTCGTCGGGACGCGACATTTGATCCCCGAATTGACGCTTGTACTCCACCAGGGGAGGTAGGAGTAAGCGCCGTCGATGGGGGAGCCGCGGAGGTCGATTTGCTGCTGTCCTCACAGCGGGGTAAGTCGGCTCTGATACGTTGAATTCAGCTACGCTATTTGCGTAGCTGAATTTGCGTATCTTAAATTGACCCCCCCCCCCGTAGTGAGGACGTAGCCTGAGAAGAGTAAAGGAAGTCAACCAGAGAGCGTCTCCTGTCAATGGAGCGCAGTGAAGACTCTAGGGTAAGTTGATCTAAGCTACGTTGACTCCAGCTACATTATTCACATAGCAGGAGTAGCGTAACTTAGGTCAATTTTCCACTGTAGTGAAGACATGCCCTAAGTCTCTACCCCCAAAACCTGCAAAAGTTCCTGTATGTGAAAAATGCATAGTCAGTGCTCGACCAATTTGAGCTTCTCTGGCTTCCCAAGCTATCAATATATGTCCAGACAGTTATGTGATTGGTCGGTGAATGTAAGTGTTATATAATTTGAGAACCATGACCTCAGGCCCTTCCATGTGTCAGTAGTTCCTTGGGATGCGATAATTTGGGAATTGTTGTAAATCTACCTTCTCGTGGGTTTTCCCATGTGTGGCATGATCTGTCTCCTAATAGCCCCAAATCCTCCATTTTTATATCATGTAGTATGTCTAATTATTGTAGCTCTAAAGCCCTTTTGGTGTTTCAGTAGGAAAAAAAGATAGGCATAAGTGTACATAAAATCTGTACAAAGAATTAAGACCTTGTCCGTACTATCAAATCCGTGCAGGAGGATCTTTACGCCTGCACAAAATCCCACTAAATTCAATGGAAAAGAGTCTGTCTGCACAGAACCTACAGGATCAAAGCCCGAGGCTATAAGCTCCTTATGGCAGAGACATGTCATTTTGTCAGTAAAGCGCTATTCACATTGCATATGTCACTGTATAAATTATTTAAAATAATTATAATTCAGGAAGAAATAAGCATAATTTGAGAATACAAATGGGACTAGAGAAGTGAATAATAAGGCCTCAGTGGATTTTTCCCAGTAAAATGAAAAAACATAACCTGAAAAATGGATATTTTCCCAACTAAGAATATTCTTCATCAAATTTAGTACATAATATTAGCAATGAGTCCCATATAAATTACTGATGAACATGAAGTATTAGGTATCAGAGGGGTAGCCGTGTTAGTCTGAATCTGTAAAAAGCAACAGAGGGTCCTGTGGCACCTTTAAGACTAACAGAAGTATTGGGAGCATAAGCTTTCGTGGGTAAGAACCTCACTTCTTCAGATGCAAGTAATGGAAATTTCCAGAAGAAGTGAGGTTCTTACCAACGAAAGCTTATGCTCCCAATACTTCTGTTAGTCTTAAAGGTGCCACAGGACCCTATGAAGTATTAGGTTATTGTGTGGAAAGAGTTACTCCTAGAGCTGTATCAATACCAAAAAGTACTCAGATCCCTGGAAAAAAAACACATTTTACTTGTTTTGCACATTTATGAAAATGGAAATATTTTGCTTTCTTACCTTGATTTTTTTTTTAAATATTGAGCACAGAACTGTCATTTTGCTTCAAATATTTTTCTGTGAAAATGTTAAAATTTCTCTCTAAGAAAGATTTGTATATGAATACTAAAGATTCCTTAATTTAAAAAACAGAAAAAAATTAAATATACATATATTACATACACACAATTGAGGAAACTACAGATTTTGACACTATATAGTGAATTTGAAACTCATTTAAAGTTGCAAATACCAACTGAAACCTAATTCTCACAAAATGGGTCATAGTACTGTACAAAATATTCTATGTATAGTATCTATACTATGCGTTGTGAGTGTTTGGAGTGCAAAGGTTATATCTGACAACAGAATGTGGTATATCACTGTATGAAAAAATCATTGTTTGTCGGCTCTCTGGTTGCTTTTCTTTTCATGCTAACTCAAAGCTAAGCACACTTTAATTTCCCCTTTAACCAGAGCATATTCTGTCAACTAACACTCCCAGATTCTTAATGTAATAGAAGCGGGTTTTGTAGAGCATAACAAGGCCATGAGGCTCATCCTTATTCCTTGCCCTTATCTGAGTCAGGGGAAAAAGTGTTCCATGTAGCATAAAAATATAAATATTCCTTGATGGAATTTCAAAGATGAGATGCAATCCTATGCTAAATTTTACACAAATCCTTAAATTAATTCTTATTGACTATTAAGCAAACTCAGAAATAGAAAACATGAGGTTTATCATATGCAAAGTCTGTTGTCACTGTAGCTTTTCCTGTAAGAGTTTCAGATGTGAAATAACCAGTGTCCCCTGAGTTATCGGTAGCTATGATGACACAATGCAGAAGAAAGCTGATGAGAATACTCTGAAGCAAACATTTCAGTTTAGTCTCATTGAAAGCCATTAGGGTGCATGGTATTTAGGCTTTGTCTACACTGGCAAGTGAAAGACAAAACTTTTGTCATTCAGAGGTGTTAAAAAACCACCCTCCTGAAAGACAAAAGGTTTGCCCACAAAAAGCGATATTGTAAACATCATTTTGTCCACAGGAGCACTCTCCTGCCAACAAAGCTAACGCCTCTTGTTGGGGATGGAATTTTTTGTTGGCAGAAGAGTTCTCTCCTGCCGACAAACGGGCTACACTGTGTGCCTTTTAGAGGCACAGCCATAGCGGCACAGCCGTGTCGCTAAAAGCTTAGTAGTGTAGACATAAAGTCTGTCTTTCCAAGGAGGTTATGAAGTGGTGAACAGTGATAATACTATTTTTAAAACAATCATCCCTCCTGTTTATCTGAGTGTGTGTGTGGCTGTAGCACATGCGTGTAAAAAGAGAGAGCACGCAGCCCTCAGTTGAATCTGTTCAATCTGACTGAAACTAGGGGTTGACGGATAAATGAATGCGGTTTGACTTTATATTACACCTATTCTTATTATGAAAATGAAGTCAATTTGAAGATTAACTAAATATATTGTGAAGGATGTTTACCAACTGTATATTGGAGATTGGTGAATGAGGGAAGACTAGAAAACCTTTCCTGCTGACATTAATGGGGCAGGTAGAGAAGCGTGTAATATTGACCTAGTTCAAGACAGATTTGTTTCCAACCACTTTACTGCTTCTACTACTAACTTGTCTTTTCACAACTTCCTTCAAATTTAACACTTTCTTTTAAAACTTCAGAAAAGTCACTTTCATGCTGGCCTTTCCTTTGATAAACATAACTTTTATCTGTGATCGTGAAAGGTAAGGAGATAGTAGACTAGATATAAATATATACACCAGTATAACATACATTTTACCTTTTCCTTTATAGATTGTTCCTGAAAAGTCTCAGTTGAAATGATGTTGCTGAGTTTATTTTCAGTTTATCAATGTGTATTTAATAAACCCTTTGATTATTCAGGTTGGAAGGTACTACAGATTTTTTTAAATCTTTGGATGCTTCACATGATACTTTTCTTGTAATATTTCCATTTTCCAATGTAGTGCAAAGAATAATCACCTCCTTCTATGTAGGAGCTGAATACTTCATCCTAAAAAGGACAACATCAGTCCTTTGTGTCCTTTGGAATATAGGAATTGCCATACGAGATCAGGCAATTGTTCTTTCCAGTCTCGTGTACTATCTCTGACAGCAGCCAGTAGTCAGTGGTTCAGAGCAAGGTGCAAAAATCCCCATAATGGACAACTACGGAATACATATCCTTAGGGGAAGTTTCTTACCAGCACCTATAAGCCACTGGTGCCCAGTGGATTCCACAGTTTAATTCTAATCTGTTCAAATAAATATATATTCCTCTTATCCTTTACGTTTCTTCCTTTCAATTTATGTTTCCCTTTGCTTTTGTATTATGAGAAAGGTTAAATAGCATCACTCAATTTGTCTCCTCTAAGTCATTCATTATTTCATATACATTCAGCATCTACTATATAAACTGAACAGTTCTAGTGTGAAGTCCTGTCCCCATTGGAGATACAATCTTTTCAGTTTCTCTACATGTAGAAGTATCTCCAAGCCTCTGATCATTTTCATCACCCATCTCTGAATTCTTCTTTCTGCAGTAGTCTCTACTGAGACTGGCTGATCAGAATAGAATATTCTAGGGATGAAATCATGGCCCTATTGAAATCAATGGAAAAACTCCCTTTGACTTCCTTGCGACCAAAAATTAATCCTTACTGTTTTGACAACCATTGATTTATAGTATGATTATGATAAATTTTTCAGAGCTTCAGTTTTCATTTTCTGTCCCATTACTTATGTATCCAAGCATTTTGTTTTGATTTGCCTTTACCGAAACTGGCTAACGTGTCCCTATTGCATCATGTTAGACTAGGTGTTTTATAACTCTTTTAAATTCTTATTTGAACGCATTTACATAGTACTGGAGGAAGACTCACTGGTCTGTAATTCCTATACTCCATCCTAATACTATTTAAAAATATAGTTACAACACTTATTGCCCTCCAGTCCTTCAGTATAGAAGTTGATTTCAATGAGAAATTGCTCTTTGAGTTTATGTTTTTGACTAACTTACTCATTTATAAAATGTACCTCTGTGATGATCTCATCTTGTTTCTCCTCCATATCAGCTATATTTTCTATCCTCCTCTTTACTATCTGAGGCAGAGTTACCTTAGTAATATTGGCATCCCTAACTGATCTCTGTCTGACTTGAGTGTTCCTTGATAGTTGGTGTTTTCCCCCCACTTCTTAGTTTACACAACCATTTTCCCTCAAAACTTTAGCATTATCTCTGCCACAAAGTTCCCAGATCAGTGCCTGATAAATTCAAACATCGTCTTCTCACCAACACACTGTGACTTTGAATTTGGCTGTATACTTGGAACCAGACACATTTCAAACAAAGCTACAGCAGAGGCCCTGGACTTCAGCCTACTTTCTAATCTAAATTTAGCATTCAAGACTTCTCTTCTACGCTTCTCTAATTCACTGATATCCAGGATGTACCACAGCTAGTTGAGATATTGAATGTGAGGCATAAATTAACTCAAATGTATATGGATAATACAAATAGTGTTTTGCTGTGATTATGACAAATGTTATTTCAAGAATAAAATTGATTGGTCTGCATAGAGAGAGAGAAAAAAGGAAAGAATATAGGTGACCAGTAAATCCTAGACATTGAATTGCAAAGAGGTCATTCCTACTTAAATGGTATTTCCATAATGCACTAGTCACTCAGTTCAGCTCACATGCAATATAGATCCTAGCCATATAGGTGGGATCTGTGCCATTTCTAGTTGCACAGCCAGTTTTCATGTATTCATGTATTAACATACCTTCTATATTTTGGCTATGCTTTCTGTCATTATCCCTTGTTTGTTTGTTTTTTCTTATGCCTTTTCTGTCTGTGCACTATTAATTGGCTTAAATTTATGTAACTTTGATTTAACTAGATAGGAACATAGGACTGAGAGGGACTTCTGGGGTCCTCAAGATCAGTCTCCTGCCATCTCAGACAACCATATCATATAATCCCATTCATAAACTTATTAAGCTCCATCTTAAAACAAGTTATACTGTTTGCCCCCACTACAGCTACCGGGAGGCTGTTCCAGAATCTCACTCCTCTGATGGTTAGGACCTTCTAATTTCCAGCCTAAATGTATTCACGGACAGTTTATACTCATTTGTTCTTATGCCAGCTTAGTCCTTTAGCTTAAATAGTTCCTTTCCCTCCCTGGTGCTTACCTCCATGACGTTTTTATGGAAAGCAATCATCATCCTTTTCAGCCTTGTTTTTGCTAAGCTAAACAACCCAAGTTCTTTCAAAAGATTCATTACTTTCACACCTAATATGCTATTCACTGAATGGTTTTCATGATCTCCACATAGCCTGCTGACAGTATTTTGAGTTATCACATTCCATACCGTCACAGCCTGTCTAAATCTCACAAGTGTACTCCAGTCTTCTGGAACGCATATCCCATCTAAGGAAGTGTACCCATTCAACCCACATTGGTCCTTTCTCAATCTGCCATCTGCTTTCTGAGCAAGAGAAATAGAGAAAACTGTTCTAAGTTGTGCTTTGCCTAGGGTGTTTCTGTTCAGTGTCTTCAGAATCTGGCCTCTGTCTGTACATCCCATCAATCAGCTCTGGGCTCAAGATGCCGTACAGTAGTGGGGCTCTAAGGGCCAGGGTCTGCTTAGACCAGTCATACACGTATGTCATTTGGACACAAGTCAAGTGGTCAGGCATTCTGCACAATGAACTGTTTGTCTGTTTTGAACTGATTTTACTTCTGTCTACAAACAACTAATTAAGCAACCTACTACCCTTACTGCCAAACTCCCCTGTGCTCATTCTGTCAGAGCCACTCTCTGAGCTCTAGCTACTGTAGCCATATACATTCACCACCATAGTCTCTGGACATTTCATAGGCAGCAGCCTCCACTGCCAAGAAACTGGATCCAATTCTGTTCTCTAACATTCCCTACTGACTCTAATGGGGCTGTACTGATGTACATGAGATCAGAACTGGGCACTTTGTTTTTGATGCCAAACTATTCCAGTGCAGTTCTTTCTTTAGAAATAAACTTTAAATGAAAACTATAGCTACATTCTCAAAACCTTTTTCTTTACCGACTTTTATCAAAATAAACTTCACTTCACAATTTTAAATAATCCCTATTTTCCATATCTCTTTAAGAGAACCATTATTTGTATTCTTTATAGCTCATAAACTAATGCAGGAATTCCCCTTTCATGTCAACAAAATGAAGTTTGGTGTAATGTTTTCATACTTGTGCTACTGCTGCCAAGGACAGTGGTGAGTTTCTTGACGTTATTTTGAGAACATATGTATCTGTCAGAAATGCGTATTGGTACTTTATTGTCACTCTCACCAATGCCATTTTGCAGAGCTGATACAGCAGATCATAACATTAAATCACAGTGATTAAGTAACGGATAAATCCACAACAACCAGTTGTCCCACTTCGCATGTGTGCTTTATATCCACCCATCTCTGTTGGAGAGACCATTTCTATTCGAGAAACAATTAGACTCTTAGGTAATTATGACAGCTTCTGATGAATGCTTATAGTGGCATGCTGGTCGATAATAGCTAAAGCATTACATTACACAAACAAAGAACAGAGAATAATTTTCCTTTGAGAACATATTCCTCACCCTACTACTTACAAGCACTTCATGTTTTGCTTTTCAATGCTGCCATTGTGAATAGCTGTAAAACATTTATTGCATTTAGAAAAATCTCCTTAGACTGAAATGGTCATTCTTTCCTTTATCCCTCCCCCCTCCCATATGTTTTATATCTCGAGAGAGAGAGCCAGGTGGAATGTTTTTGTGGGGGTGGGAATGAGCAAAATGAGGTTGAGGTATTAATAAGAACACATTTTGATACATAAATGATTTCTTTACTTATATATTTATAGATTGTTTTGTGTAAAGATGCAGAAATGTCCAATTGATTGGAATGCTAATATTCCTGTACAAACACTAGTTGGACATGTTACAGAAGTGGTATTTTGAAGTGTTGCAAAAGTAGCTGGTAGTAACTGATAAGACCATTGTGTATACATTCCCATTTGGCTGTGACGAGTTTAAAACAGCCATACAGAAGCCCAGGGTGTGGAAAAAGGCATAAAAAGTGGATGAAAATGAAACAAATAAGCAAAACCAGGTTTCTGATCAGTAGTGATATGTTCCTGGCCACAGGAGTTATTGAATGGATAGTCACAGGAGCTTGTACTACTATTTAAACACACCAAATAATAACCTCTCAGTTCTCCTCAGAAGGAGTGACTTTTATTCTTGAATCCCCAAAAGCCCTTTTATAGTTTATATAAGGATAAGTTATACCTACCAACTCCAGACATTTCAGGAACACTGGCAGTGTACATGTCCTTTGTAAATTTTGGTTCATTGTCATTGATATCATGGATTTTAATGATAAATTCAGATTCCGGCTCCACTTGTCTTCCAGTCTTTCTGTCTATAGCCTTGGCACGTAGCACATACAGGGACTTTTCTTCTCGGTCCAATTTCTTTGCAGCATGAATATCTCCTGTATTTTCATCTATAATGAACAGACTGCCAGCCCCATCTCCTGTTAATATGTATTTTAAATTTCCATCTTCTTTATCTTGGTCAGTGTGTAGCTTCAGGGAGGTAGAAAAGAAGAATTCTATAAATATATGTATTGTTATTACAGACCAAATCATTCAGCACATATGAATAAGTCTGTACAAATCTTGACTGTAATTGGGGTGAGCAGTGGTTATCTTCTGTCTCACTGTTGGAAAAATTACAAATTTGAGACTCAGTCACACATAAAATATCTCTAAACAAATTCATAAGGACACAAGGGGATGTAGAAGATAATACAGTAACATTTATAATAACCCAATGATAATAAAAATGATGTGTCTTTCAACAGTCTGTCCAGAAACCCAGAGAAGTCTCCTTATTGAAGATAAGAGACATCTAAAAATCTCAAGTCCTTTTTGTAAGATAAAATAAGTATTTATGTGTAGAATAGAACCAGTTGCTTTATACCAGTGATGAACCGATCGGATTAGAGCTTTCTGAAATTCCCAAAAGCACATGTAAAAGTTCTAACTGAAGAACCTTACAGTTCTATTCCAATTTTTTCTATCTCAGTTAATGATTTACTCCCTCCCCCCGCCCTCTGGTCCCCTCTATATACAAGAAACAATTTTCAAGAACACTAGGGGGTAAACTTTCAGAGCATTGCATGGAGTTTAGCAGCTCTTTTCCTGTTAAAATTAAAGGGATGCCACATGGCTACATTTTTTATTCTTATTCTTCTCATCCTCATAATTCAGCACACATGGAAATACATTTCCTTTTTAAGGACATCTGTGAGGTGTAATCAGCACAGTTTTCATCATCAAGAAATCCCAACTATGTTCCATCCTACTGGCATCTGACCAGGATTTGATAACTTGATGCGCCATGATATTATTTTGGTTAGACAAAGCCACATTAAAAGAAAGATTCCTTCTGTCCATTTTTAAACAGGCACTCATCAACCTAAAAAACCCACTATATGTTATAAGTAGGTGTTCTTCAAGATCTAGTTCCAGAAAATTTCCTCAATACCATTTATTTTTCTGCTAGTATGTTCATGCTACCACTCTTGCTCTAATAGTTTCTATCGCTGCATCTTGTGCTGTTACACCTTCTTAATACTCTGACTGGCTGGGTTCTTGCCAAAATGAGGAATAAAATATTAAATGCTAAAAGATGGCGTTACTGATATAAAAGGGTCACTGTACTGAATTCTGCATTAAGTACCTATTCCCCCCCCCCCCTTCCAAGGGCCAAAACCTGTTCATTTTACTCATATTATCAGTGTGGCCTTGTTTACTGTAGGACAACTAGATGAAATAGTTACGGTGTGAGGACAATGCTAATGCCACCTGTATCTGATCTATACTATACTTCAAACCACTGGTTGCACTACTGTAGTTAATGACTACTAACATTCCTAAGGTTTACACAGGATAGAGTGAAATCTTCGCCCGACTAAAATCAATGAAAGTTTTACCATTGACATCCATGGGGCCAGGATTGCACCCATAGTGCCTGATCCTGCAATTACATCAAGGGAAGTATGATTCGGTCTGTATAATGGGACATCTTACATGAGCAAATCAAGCAGGATATGAGCTATAGTATAAATGTAGCATTGGCTCAATGCTGAAACCTATATATACACACAACATACAGTATCTCAAAATACCAATATGGTATTTGGACTTTGTGCCTGCGTACTGGCTCTTGCCGGTATGTCGGACCGGACCGGACCGGCTTACTTTCACCTCTGGAGCTCCCACTGACTTCAAAAGGAGTTCTACCTGTGAAAGGCTTTCAAGTCAGGGATGAAATCCTGGCCCTATTAAAGTCAATGCAAGTTTTGCTGTTGAATTTAGTGGAAACAGTATTTCACCCTAGGCTTTCATTAAGCTTACATGCTTTGTGCTTTTCAAATTATTATTTTCACTGTTATTTTTTTAGTTAAGGACAATTATTTTAATTACATCACTGATGAATCCTCATGATCCTTAGGGCCAAATTCAACCCTGATATAAGTGAATGCAATCCCACTGAAGTCAATAAACTCACTGAAGTCATTTCAATCTTCTGTGCTGCCCGGCTGCATCTGGCAATTATATCACCACGTCAATGCAAGCTTGAATTCTTATTCAAAGATCTAAATAGTAAGATTTTCTACACAGTATATGCTCTTCATTTGAAGAGTCCTTTCAGCGTGGCTTAAGCATTTTTTATCTTTGCATGTTTTGTCAAATAACTCTGCTTTCAGTCACTTTTTAAATAATTCAGATTAAAAAAAAGTTTGTACTGTATCTTGCCTTGTAAATGTTTTAAGTGAAGCTAATAACAATAAAAACTCAAATTTACAAAATGCTTTTCATTACAGTCCTGTTCAAACAGGAAGTGATATACAATCTTGATACTGAAAGTTTGCTTCACCCACCTCCTGCATTGAATATCTGCAGCTGTTAAATTAGTGGACAATGACACTGTATAACAGCATATGAACTAGAGAATGCCCACTTTCATCTTCATATCTTCTATGTTGTTTTCTACCCTGGGAATCCACTCCTTTTGCCTGGGCACCATTCAACTCCCTCTAAAGTCAATGGAAAGTCAGAGTTGGATTTGGCCCATTGTTCTCCATGTGACTTTCCTGTCCTCATTCACATCCCTTCTTGACATACATTTCTTTCGTGACTCCTTTCTTTGATGATCCACCAGTGGTAAATTAATTTTCAATTAAAAACAAAAAACAAAATAGAAGGGACAGTGCATAGAGCCCACTTGATGTTTTGACCATCGGTCTTTGTAGAAGGTATATTGCACTGTTTTGCCTGTATCTAATTGAGACTGTAAGGCTCCTGGAGAAGGGATTGTTTTCCTCTATGTTTGCATAAAGCTCAACACATTGTTCACACTAAATAAATGCCAATTTGCCAAATTGAAACTGATGGACACCTGCATGGATTCTGATCCACTAATCCACCTATTTAGTGTCTTGGCAGACCTTGTGGAGTGGAGGTTGGGAGCTGGTGGGTCCTGTGCTTCCAGAGTCCTTATCTTCTCGGCTACCTGCCTGGCAGGATACTGAGAAGCTGAGAAGCCCGGGAGCTCCAGTTACTAAAATCCTGCGGAGCATGGAAACCCAGAGAGCATGTGTCATTTTGGAAACATCAAAATGTTTCCGCCGTGGGAAGGTTTTAGTGTTCCTAAAATAAAATATTATGGACTTACAGGTCCACACAAAAAAAAGTTTTTAGAGATTTGTACCAATTTGGAAAAACAAATTTTCCAAAAACATGACTTTTTTTGTGGAACTGGAAGTCTCTTTCCCAGGCAGCTCTACAAATAAAACATCCCTCTGAGACTGGATGGGGTATTTAAATAGAGAGAATGCAATTACCCAATTGCAGATTTTATTGATTTAATATTCCTCTTCTTGTAAAAAGTATCATGGAGTTTTTAATGGCCCGATGTGATCTGAATCTCAGCCTTACACCTTGCATAAAATACAGCACATCCAGTAACACTGGACTCTGCAACAGTATCACCACATCAGGGAGCAACGAAGTATTTTTTAGGGGTCTTCCATTCCAATCTTGAACCCTCCTTAATAGATAAAATCTAAAGGGGGTCACAGCAGAACGTAATATGCAGGCAAAATATTAGTTTCTCGATCTTCAGGTGCTCTGTATAGATCATTATTGTGAGAATGCTAGCCTACTTCTAGAGAAGGAAGAAATTTAGATAGTTTGTATATACTTTGTATAAAAATCCATGGACTCTTGGATGATTACATCACACCTCAACTGAGAACCTTTTCGAGGATTGCTCATCACTTCTTTAAACTTTTCTTATGGAGCATAGGAACTTGATGCTAAAATTCAGAAACTCAGTGACATATTTCTAGGAAACAGTAAGATAGTTTTATTTTCAGTAAAAAGCCCCAAAAGCAAAACAGTTTTACCTGGTTGTACATTTTATTTTTTATGTTTCTTATAGCTCTAATTATGAGCTGTTATGTAATTTGTATAGTAGTTCCATAATGTTCCAACAGCATATTTTTCCATTGAAAAATGCCATTTACTTGAAATATATATTTTTTGTGGGAATGTGTTAACTTCAACGATTTTGTTTAGAAAAAATAATTTGAATAAGTTGAAAATGTTCTATTTCAACCTTATCAGAATGGAATGTTTTGATTTTTCATTTCAAATGAGATTTTTTTTGAAATTTTTATTTAAATGTTGCATTTCAATACAATCAAAATGTTTCATTCTAATTTTGAATATTATAAAATATTGTTGAATAATCTATACTTTTTATTTTATATTATACTATCTGAAATCTGAATGAAACATTTTGATTGTACTGAAATAGAATGTTTTGACCTGAAACAAACAGACACACAATTTGAACAATATATTTTGCAGGAATTTTTGTTTTGTTTTGTTTTGCTTGTTTTTGTTTTCATTATAATTGCAAATGAAAACAAATTTGGAAATGTCAGAATTTCCGACAGAATAGAAATTCCAGATTTCAGCCAGCTCTGTTTATTTTATGATTCAGCTCTTGGAAATATCACATGAAGTATTTACAACAAACTAAACTTTTCAATAGTCAAAAGCATTATTTAAGGAAAGATGAAATGAAATTAACTATTCCTTTGCAAAAAGCCCATCTTAAAACAACAACTGGAGCATTCCAACTCCCCTCCACCCTTTTAAACCTAATCCAATGTTCATGAAAGTTTTGGCCATCCTGGAGGGTAAAGTCCTCTATCTATTCTTTTATCACTTATAGCATTGACAGTGACTTTTAAAGTTTGCTCATGCTGCCTCTTCAATGTACTTTAACCTCTCCATAACAGTTAAGTATCCTTGACCTCCCGTCTGAAACTAGTCACAAAGCTGTCAATCTGTTTCAATAGTGATTTTGGTTTTAGAGACCACCTGCCCACTAGGAATTGTGTGGAGACAATCTGCTCATTTCATGTCGACTACCAGGCAGTATTTGAAGTCCAGACATTACTGATTGTGGGCTATGTTTGAACTGGCAGCCTGTGATAAAAGGTTCCATATTCCGTTGGCATTGCTCTGTCAGTAACACTGTTGGAAGTATAATCTGCAACACTATCACAACATAGTGCATCCTTGTTTTCTAGCAAATGTACAAATCTTTCTACTTGTATTAAAAACTGCAGGGAAATTCATTTGCCTATGATATAATACATAGGAAACTTGCAGTATGATAGTTTTAGACATTGCCATTGTGTTGTTTTTATTTAGCAGTTTTCTGGTTTCCTCACTGAAATAAAATACTTACTTTGTAAAATGGAGCAGTGGCAACATTATCATCTAAATGCAAAATGTACTGCATTATTTTTTTAGAGTGGTTGCATATAGTATTGCACATCTTTATAGCCAAATGAATCTAGTTATAAATACAATTATACCAATGTCCTATAATTTAATTTTCACTAATCCACTATCACACTATTGCTTCTCTTCTACAAAAGTATTTAGATATTTAAAATTTGAAATTGAAAATACTTCTACAACATTTCAAGATTCATTTACGCCAAAGGAAGCCCACAGTGGGTCACATACAAATATGATTTGAAATATGTATGTGTTACAGACACAATATATTGTCAAGCTATTATTAAGATATGGATTTATTACTAAAACCAAGTAATAATAATAATAAGAAAATAATTAGCCCAATCCTGCTCCCATTTATGTCAACAAGAGTAGTATTGAGCCCAAGGCAAATGTCATCCCAGATATACATGCGTATAATTCAGAAACTTTTGCAAATTTGGGAGTGTGTGGGATGTTCATAAAAAACAAACAAAAAAGGGCCCCTAATACATTCAAACTAGTATTTTTTTTAAGTAACTAACATTTGATAAAATATTCAGCTCTGCCATTTATCAGCAGTAGAAATTCCTCCCTGTAGGAATATATAGCTTTATTTACTTCTACATGCTCCTTTTTCACTAGTCAGTGTTTTTAGTAATTGAAAACACCATATTGACTAATAATTTAATTGCCAGATGTCTAACTTTTAAAGTCATAAGCTGTAGGTTTTAGAATCTCTGTGACTAACTTTCAGTTCTGCAGGGAGCTTCAAAATACTTAAAAAGAAAACAGATATGTCAAATTGCAGGGTAGATAACATTCACTCCTGATACCAAATGTCTTTACCAATTTTTTAATATGCAACACACTGTCTGAAATATGTCTGAATTTGAAATATATCCGAATAAAGACATAGCTCAGACAATACACTTTAAGGATCCTGTTCTGTCTCTATTAATATTATTCTTACTCTTATACAAATATTTTTCTGTAGGTGTCCTACATGGCTACTTGGATGAATCCTCAATGTGATTTCTCTTGATGATTGTTACACACAAAGACATTTGTGGTGGTGGGAATTAGCTGAGAGAATAATTGAGCATGCTTTGAAAATATGGAAATGGAAATTCCCCCTGAAACTACACCCAGTCCCCATTTAAAGGGGATAAGCATACATTTCAAATTATATTTTCTATTCTATCTATTCTGCAACATGGCAAATTCATGTGCCATTCTAATATATATAAAAAGTTGTTGCTTCCAGAAAAAATCTATATGTAGCTGACCCCAGTCAGTATCATCTTACTAGGGATATTACTATTTCTAATATAAATTTGAGCAGAAAGATCTCAGCAGTTGGCCTCATATTAATGCCACATTCCCTCTATATAAACTGCTAATTGCATTAGTTATATGGCCTTTAAGAGTCTGGACACCAGCAATATTTATGGTTATTTTCCCTGTGTGTATTGTTAGTATGCAAGAATTAAAAAAAAAATACTTTCCTTACAATGGGTGGATAAAAAAGGGTGTTGACATTGTTGAAGGAGGAGAAGTAATCCTAGTGTGCTGTAGGCATGATATGGCAGAAGGAGAAGTCAGGGTGTAGAAAGTAAAAGACAGCAATATGGCTACAGAAGGTTGCTGCTGAAGAGGAAACAGTCCAATTAGAGGAGAGCAAGGAGGTATTCTGCCTGTTTTCCCCTTACTGAAATTTCACCCTCCATATTTCAGATGTATCGAAACTGTACAGTAAGGACCTGATTATCAGCTCATTTATGTCTGTGTAACTGAGGAGTAACTCATGGAGTTATGCTGGCATAAAATCAATACAAGTGACAGGAGAACCAGGATCTAGGCTTCTACTAGACACAGACAAATTATATAACTAGATTTGCAAATACTTACCTGAATCTGAACATGTCATCTGCAATTCATTTCTGTTCAACTCCTGTCACAGCTGAAAAGGGAAAGAAAGATCCAACCCATCCAAAGGAACCACTTGTGGCTAAAGACGTTGTCATGGACAAATAGAGAGAGAGAGTCTAGTCATGGGAGTTTAGAAGAGAGACCTGATCTTTTGTGAAATGAGGTGAGAAGCAGAAATCTTGATGCTGCTGAAGGAAAGAAGGGGGAGGAGGGTGCACAAAGGAGGGTGCACAAAGTAGACATATCCTGCATGGTGGCAGATATTGCAGTAAAGTATACAACTGGTTTTGAAAGCTTTGCACTCTGCCTGCATACAGTAATGATTTTAAAATATGCTATTCTTGCATTGTCTTCATCCTAGGCCCTAATTTTGGATCCTCCGGGCCCCACCTCATTTGCTTCCACCCATACAGCTGTCCCCCACCCCCCAACCCCCAGGCTGCCCCACTCCATTCACACTCTGCCCCTATTTGCTATTAGATGCTTTTTAGAAGGTGTTATGGTGGCCTTCATCCTCTCCATGCTCCCAGGCTCTCTGGGATTTGCTGAACCCATACGGTTCTCTCATGAACCTGTTGATTTCTTTAGCAATGTTCACGGTAGAGCAGTGATGGGTGCAACTGAGAAAATACTGTGCTGCCTTATGGGGAAAGGAGGAGCCTATGATCCCCTCTGCTCAACTTTATGGTTGGGGAAGAGTATGATTCCTTTCATCTCCCTACCATACAGTAGGAGGAAGCTGCCAAAGAGGGATCAAGAGGTTGAAAACCGCCATGATTCCCTTTCCAAAGATGATGAGTGGTGAGTCAGTCTGGGGAACTTTGTTGGCAGGGAGGGAAGATACTTAGGGGATTCCGGGCTTAGGTTGGACTGGAGAGAGTACTGGGTTAGATACAGATCTAAGTGGATGTCAAGATGCTTTTAGAGATCCAGGGTGATATAAGAATAAGCTAGAAATAAAGCCAGTTTACTACATGTCCAAAAATGCATTTTTGTTAATATGGGCAGATGGTTTATCACCTTTTCCTCTCTTTATATTGTTAGTACTGTGGACTGATTTTCTGTGTGATCCTACACTCCCTGGATGCTCCTTTTTGTGTTTCAGCAATGGTTAGGGCTTGTCTACCTTTACCACCTGCTTCTCAATGTATAACAGTAATGCTTGCGGCTTCCCTAAGAAAAAACAAATTCAGTAGCTTGTAATAGAAAGCTACAACTTTTCCACAGTTTTTATTTATTGTACAAAATTATTGAGGGAACTATAACCCTTCTGTAGTGCTCTACAGGAGAGTTACGAGATCCTTTCAAGAGGGCATCACTCCCTATTGAATTCTTTAGTTTTGTAGAGTAATTTCAATGGAGCCTTATTACTTTCATCTCTGTTATGTTCCACTGTATTTTACCATAAAATCTGGTTTGCTGTATGATTTTACCCTTATTTGCCCAATGCGGAGGGTAAGCTTTTGTGTGTTCTGACATATAGTTTAACATAAGGGCAGGCTTGGATGGTCTTTTTATGCATTCTGGCAGTTCTGGGTGTGTTTCATTGTGTGCTCTGATAAGATCATTTGTGAGAAGGAGCTTGCGGTTTGCATGCAGTTTATTTTATTCTCTTCCTGGTCATGGAAGCAAAGCAATAAATAATTGAAGCGTAAAAGGAGATTATTATTTTGGGTTGAATCTATCACATGTCAGTAGGGGAAACTTGGAAACTGAAAAATATACTGTGAAAAATGAAGCTAAAGCCCAAACCACTGATGGATTTGGTTTTGTCTTTTCATACAAAGTATACCAGTAATTTAGGTATTGCTGAACCCTCAACTCAGTCATCTCAGCACATCTCTGCTCATTTATACTTCATGTACAATTTATGTATTTGAAAGAGGCCAGGCAATTCAGATGAAAAACTGTTTATTTCCCCCCAAAACGCATTATATTCAGCCTCCTAGTTCCCGGTACATTTAAGGTTCAGTTCGTAAATCAATTCTTTAGCATACAAACTTTTCTGCATTGCTGTGGAGGATGTTTTAGGCTTGGTGTACACTGAACAATTATATTGGCATAGCTATGTCAGTCAGGAGTGTGAAAAACACACTCCTGACCAGTGTAATGTCATGAAGTCAGCTGGCTCCAGGTCAGGTTGCCTAGCAACACAATGAGCTCAGGTGGCCCCAATAAATCCTTACTATGAGGCTGTGCTCCCTGATTTGACAGAAGGGCCAACCCCCCCGCCCCACCATTTAAGCATTGTAGCAACAGCAGCACAGTGGCTACTTAATTCATCCTACGACCACAGCTGTGCCAGACCTGCTTCCTGACCAGCTCTTGCTCCAACCCTTGTCTGCTGTGCTCTAGCCAAAGTCCCTACCTTCCTCAGAACTTCTGTCTCCTACCATTGGCTTCTCTCCTGACCGTGCCTCTGGTTCTGCCCTCTTATTTTGCTCTGCTGCTAGGCCAGTCTCTTGTTCTAATCACTAGGTTACACCACCTGCATCTCTGTGTGTGACGTGTAACTATGTCAACATAACTCACAGTGTATATGCAGCTATGTCAACGTAAGAGGGTTTCCTTTGACATAGCTAATTTCATTCAAGGATGTGGTGTTCCTACACAGAGAGGGAAAAAAAAACCTTCTACATTGCATGGCTAAGCTGGTATAGGTATGCATATATAGCCATGCCAGTATAGTCTCCACTGTGTAGGCATACCCTTATTCTACCTTTATAATTCTGCTTTCCTTGTGGTTTAGGGCAAAAGAGTTATGATAAGTATATAGTTCCAGATTTAAAACTTTGTTTAGTATAGTTAAGATATAGAAATTCATTTAATATGAAATTATATTAGATCATCTGAAAGCCAAGACATTTAGTGTTGTGGATGTAGGGGGAAAAAAGGCAGCTAAGCAGAGTGCATTTGGTGTTCACCAGTCCAGGATAGCCCTAAAGCCATGGACTCTATAGTGTCTTCATATTCAAACCACAAAGGGGTTATTTGGAGATGGGAACTGCAATCAAGTGGTGTGGTCAATGAGTTTAGTGTGGATGCTCCCTAGCACAGATTTTCAAACAAGTTCATATATTTTTGCATTGGTGAGAGACTAGATGGTCCCCAAGGATCACAACTCTCAGTCCTGCGACATAACCACTACCCAATACTCCTCTCTGGTTGTTCACATTCTTATTTTCAGGGTAAATCTGCACATGAACATGACAGAGAAGGTGGTGAAATCATGAGAAATTAATTAAATCATGAGAAATCATGAGAAATTAATTAAATTGCCATCACAAATACAGATAACATACAGTTGATCAACATATAGTTGAAATAATAGTTTGTGATCCCACAGCCAATCCAGAGACCTCACAGAAAATAGCCAGTGTTCCCACTGTAAGATTTTATAACTGCCCTTGAAATTTAAAGCGGACAATGATACTGCAGCAGCAGCCACTATTCTACTACATTAACATTTTAACTAATTTAAAAGTCTAAAGACAGCTTAATAACTGCAGTATGTCTTCAGTCTGGATTACAGCGGCAATATCTGGTTTGGTTTAATTTCCTATTCCTATGTGTTTAAGCAAAAGTTTTATGTATGTACTAAACGGTAATATATTTACCTGATCTGAATTTGTGACATCAGCACTAACTTCTTAATTAAACATCTCTAGTCTGTGTGTGATGGTAACCTAAGTGACTGTATATTAAAAAAAAGGAAATGACATTTACTTTTCTTATCTTCTGTTTTCCAGCATATGGTTCTTGTGTACAGCATTCCATTGTTACAAATTCTCTAGAGTACTGTACTGTGAAATGTGCTGGCAATTCCTACTTGAAGGTGCCAGTGGTGGTGATGCTGCTGGGGAGGGGTAAATTGCCATTCTATTAGGACTGGCTGAAGGGCCTACTCAGTAACTTCTGAGTTCTTCTGATGTCCACAACATTTGGTGAACTCACTTGCTGAGGCCACTTTCTCCTTTCTACACTCTGGGGATGGGATTCTGGAGATCAGGATTTTCCTTCGCCTCCAGCTTCCCCATTCAGCTGGCCCTCTCCTGTCACCTGCACTCCAGGTTGCAGGGCCTCTGGGCCAACTCTGGTGATGTGGCTGGCTCGTTGCTTTTCCCTACACTCTGAGAATTGGATCCTAAAGCACAGGGTTTTCTCCTCTTTAATCTATTCCATGGATACATCCCTGGGTTGTGGTCCCCGAACCTACTGTACTAACCCATCACAGTGTTTTGTGAGACAGTATAGATTTTGATCTGCTTGCCCCAAGTCTTTGAATCCAGGCTTACCAGACATCAGAATAGTCCCCAGGTAGTTCTGAAATAATCACATCATGACACAGCATCAAACAGTCACTTTAATCAATGATTGAAACAGGTAACTAAGGGGTGTGGTAAATTCATCATCACATGGACATTTTAAATTGAGAGCATTTAAAATGTCTTTCTAAAACATCCCTTCAATGCAGGAATTACTGGGTGAAATTCTACAGCCTGTGTTATTCTGGGGGCCAGACTAAAAGTCCACAGTGGTCCCTGGTGGCATTCAAATATATGAATCATAAGGGTTCTATGAAGGACTTCATTACTGAGGGCAAACTGTACAAGTGTGTGTGTGTGTGTGTGGAGTGGGGGGTAACTTTAACTCTTCAAATCAAGACTAGGTATCTTTCTGGAAGATATGTTTAGTTAAACACAAGTTATTGAGCTCGATACATGCGTGAAATTCTATGGCCTCAGATATACAGCAGGTTAGACTAGACGATCCCTTCTGGTTTTACAATCTGAGACTCTGAATATTAATCTATGTCTTCTGAACCAAACATGTATCATATTTACATTTAGCTCAGAAGATTCTAATTCAGATTATTTCCAAACCATCCACCCACTCCTACTTTTCTATGAATGACCAAAATGTCCACAGATGCTCTAAATTAAATATTCATTGAAGCACTGATTTGAATTTGCATCTCCCAAATGCCAGGTGAGTGCTCTAAGCACAGGGCTAGAGAATCATTCTCACTCTCTGATCCAATGATTATTCAACCATTTTGTACAGCGTGGAAGTTTGAGAGAAGCTCTCACCAGACTATGCACATCAGAGTGTCCTATAATACAGTGTTAGGATACATTTAGGAGGGAGACTCAAGTTCAAATCACTTCTTCACAGCAGGCAGAGGTGAGAATTAAACATAGGCCTCCCAAATCCTGGGTGAGAATGAGTGCCCTAACCACTTGTCTAAAAGTTATAAGGAGGGCACTCCCTCTTCCCCCCATTATGTGAACAGTGCCAAAATCCCCTTGGAATCTAGCTGAGGAAAAAATGGTTGAAACTATTTGGTGAATTTGCATCCATTTCACAAATAGTTTCAGGTCAACCAAAATTGCAGTTTTTGGCAAATAAACTAGTCATCCAAAAAATGTCACAGAGCTCTAGCAGTTAGCCAACCATGAAATATTTTTCATGTATTTTTCTTCCAGCGTGGCTCTATCCTGAAAACCGGCCCCAAAGTGATGCGATTGGGGTCTATATTTATTGATTCTCAATGATTTCCATATCAAACATGCTCAATTGATAACTAAGGGGATTTTTTCCCCTGAACTACTAGCTCTGCAAACTGAAAATAAGTTTTTAATATAGTTTAATCCAATTAGCCCTGCAGAGCCAAAACACCCAAGAGAGTGAACTGGATTGTGTTTTTTCTTGTGCATCATCAGCAGACTTGTTTACTGTGTTTCAATGAGTTTCACTTTTCAAATCTATTATTGGCACTGAAGGCCTAACCAAACTGAGTTCTTTCCTTCCCGTTCTTCATCACCAGTACTAAAGGTTCTGCAGGTCATATTTGGCCTTCAGTGTCACTCATGTAAACTGACTGCCAATAATAGGTTTGCACAGGTGTAACTGATTGAAACAGAGTAAACAACTCCATCAAAGTTGCATAAGGAGGAATAGAATCTAGATTAAACTGCTTTAAAAAGTATTCTAACAGCAGCAGACCCGATAGTTAAGAATATGCCATTTTTATATAGTCCCAGTTAACAGAACATTATATATTATACAAGAGTTTCTGAGTGAAAAATACAGTGATTGCTTTAAAAAACAAATCAAAACAATGTTCCGCTATAACATCTGGGACAGCTCACCAGTGCTAGTGGAAGAGAGAGAGAGAGAGAGAGAGCACTTGATGTGTGGTGTTGGTATTTTTTTTATTGAACCCTCTACTTATGGACTATAATGATATAACAAAAAACAATGGAAAATAATAATTTCCCAAAACAGATGCACAAATCAAGGAACAGACTGTCAACTAAATGAAGAAAACAGAGAAAGCGTTAGAAAAACCACAGTTTCCTAGTCACTCACCAAGCCCAGAGTAAGGGTGTTATTCGGTGCTCCCCGTGCAATAGACAAACCCTCAAAACATTTTGAAGTGTTGTTCACTAAAGATTTTTTAAATAGTGCTTTGCAAATAAAACTACATAAAAGATTTGCTATTCTTACTGCCTACTTTTTCCCTCAGTGCTCTCAGGTCACTGATGAGGGAATCAGACATTTCAGCCACACCATCTCAGATGCACTCTCTTGCTTTATTCTCCTCCTAGAACCCCTCCCTAGCTGGACTACCCTTAGAAGTTTGGACAAGACAGCCCACTAAATCTAAAGCCATGAACATGTCATGGAGACTGGTGTGCTGAATTTGCAGTCTTTCAAACATTTACAATGTTCTTAGGGATTTTCCAGCTGAAGCGAGTCTCAGATTCTTTCAACCATAACTGTGTGCTAATTATGACTTTTGCCTGGGATTCAGTTTCTTTAACAGGTTCTGTTAGATGACTTTGCCTTTCACAGAGCAGTATTAATATATGGAACAACTTAAGAATTCTTTGACAGCTTGGTATTTAGGGATATATGGTCTCGGAATATCTCATAAAGACATGCTACCCAGGAGAACATCTGTGCTTTACAGGCATATCTTGCTGCCTCTATTAGCAGGGGTACAATGTGGGGGAGGTAGGGGACCCCACTTGGCCCCTGAGGGGAGCTATAAATTTGGCCTAGCTGCCTCGCCATCATGGGTGTTATGAGCCCATGCACTTGCTTGCCCCCCCTCTACGGCCCACACCTTTGCATTCCTTCTGATGCCCATGGGAACCTGGCAGCCCCAGCCTCCAGGGAGAAGCAAACAATGGGGTACCAGAAAACCCCAGTCCGCAGGAGGGTTGGAGGATTGGATCCAAGCTTATGGTGTTTCCTAGGGAAGTGGAGATGCAGGAGGAGGAGGAGGTCTGGGACTCCCAGAACTGCCGGCCCCTGGCAGGGATGGTGCTCTTCAGCCTGACCACCTCTCTGGTAAGAGCTTGGGATTTTGGGTGGATGTAGAGGGGGTAGAGGGAGGACAGCTCAGAGCTGAGTGCAGGGCAATACCAGGGGACGAACACTTTAATTTTCAGTGACTTATTGATTTTGCCCCATGTTGAGAAACTTAGAGCCTGATTTCTTGAGTACTTAGCATCTTGTAGGTGCACACATCATTACTATTCCATTGAGGTGGATGAGTAAGTAGTAGTATCCTCAGTTTACTGGTGAGAAAACTGAGACAGAGAGATAGTGACTTGTCCGATGTCAGACATTGAATCAGTGGTAGAGCTAGAATTAGAACTCTGGACATCTTGACTCCCAAGACAGTGCACATTTCTCCAGACTACACTGACTTACTGCTAGAAGTGCTGAGTATCCATCCACAGCTCTCATTCACTTCAGCTGTCATTGCAAGGGCTCACAATTTCTAAAATTTAGGGCCCAAGGATCTCAAGTTCGGCACCCTGAAAATGAGGAACATGCAATTTGTGTTGAAAACGGTGACTTGTTCAGCCTCACAGAGGAACTGTGTGATACAGGTAGGAACAGAAAAGCATTATCTTAGGTGGCATTCACCTGCCTTAACCACAAGATTATCCCTGCTGTTGCTGCCGTCTCTTTCTTTACAGCTACCTCAATTTCTAGAGTGAATAAGGAATTGATCCTAAAGAAAATAGCTTCATTCACTGCACAAACTTGATTCATTTCCTAAGCACTGAATGAGGGAAGGATCCTGTGGAAAAAGTCGTTTGTGATCATGTATCATGAGGCATATGCAGAAAAAGACCAACATAAGATTTCACAGACAACCTTAAATCCTTCATTTCCTAACTTTTGAGTGCTCAGTTTTACAATTTGAATAATTTTATTTTAACATAGTTTTTGTTTGTAATTTCTTAGGGTTCTTTTTTTGAAAAAGAAAAAAAGTCAAAACCAAATTGGATTAGGTGCAACAGTAATACACCCATCCTTCCAATCAATATGCATCAGGAACCCTGAAGGGTTTGAACCCTAAATCTGAACACTGCAGCATAAGCCTCTGCTTGAGCTAAAAAGGACTAACATTATGTAACTCAGCTCAAACAGAGGATTTATGGGAGTCCAGCAAAAGGTACCTCTTTGACCCCAGGACTACCCTGATGCCAAATTTCAAAGTCATCCTTAAAATTATGGATCTGTAAGAGCTTTTCCAAATAAGTTTGCAAGTTTTTTTTTTTAATGGAAACTGTTAGACAATGTAAATCTATAAGTTGATGCCATTTCCCCTACAGTTGAAATTTATGCATGTAAATGGAGAACACGTAAAGAAAGTTGATGCAGAGTTAAGGCTGAAACTCAGTTTCCATTATAATCCTGACATTAGCCCCCTCTCTCAAATCACACACACACACACAAAAAATGGAATCTTTGCTTCCATATTAGTATATGAGCTCTAATTTTGAGGTTGAGTTTTTCCATGAGATCTGAAGTAAATTAAGCAAGGGAGGGGCTCATGACTAATGGCATGTTAAAAATATATCTGTTTATGAGAGGTTAAAGCGTTTTCTAACTCATTTTGCCACTATGTAGTATGAAAACAGAAAGGAGAGACTAAAGCAGTTTCTTCAATTTGAACCGGTGTAACTGAAATATAATTTTGCTCACACTAAATCTGTTTGCCATTGCAATACATATAAATAGGTTTGGGAGGATTAGATTTTTTGTGGTAAATGTTGGTAAATGTCAATTTCACTGTAAATCCTCCCGCACTAAAAAAAGACAACTTTTTTCCATCAATGATAATCGAAAATTACCAGATAGGCAAAGTAAGAAAAATGTTGCTTGAGAACTTATTAGATTTGGATTTAAGGATATTTACTATGTATATATTTATAGGTGTGTGGTTGATAGTTTGTGTTGTAATGACTATAAAGCTTTGTCTACTGTCATTAAATAATTATTGTCTCACTTCCCCTGTTGTCTGATTCACTCCATAATTTCCCCCACTGTGGAAATTTACATCAATAAAAAAAAAATAAAAAGCTTAAAATCCATAATGTTGCATAACTGTGAAAATTTAAATCGATAAACAAAAAAGCTTAAAAATAAACATCCATTTTATCCGTTGAAATTATAAAAAAAAAATGAATTCTGCCAAGTCTACATATAAAGCAACGCTTTGACTGTAGCAATGCATACCTATAAGAATTGATTAGAGATTACAGATTGCTCTGCTGATTGGTGTACAGTATAGTGTTAAACTGACAGATTATCTTGGCTAGACATATCATATCATTCTTTGAGGCTCACTACGTTTCTGTTTTTTGTGCACTGATTCATACAGTGGACAGGATTTGATGTATCAAACGTGTACAGGGAGGCAAAGAAAAGATTTTATATTCTTGACAGTTGCTTGTTGACAGCTCTCCTTTTTTCCCTTCAAGGTGACTATACATAAAGCCTTCCTGGGAGAGACAAGAAGTTGCACAATACCACCAGCTGATGCAGACAGTTAAATTGCCCTTTCTAGGTAGTTACATATTGATTTGCTCTGATGGGTTTCGCACTCATTTTATCACTAGATTGGCAGATAGTAGGAAACGACAATACAGTCAAAATGCTTCCCCCTTTCAGCATCTCTACGATGATGTAATCAATGTGATTAAATATAATGCAATGTGGAAAGCATCTCAGGAAATGCCTTTTGCCCCCTTTTTTTTACATGGCATATGAGTGCCTGATAAGAGGCAAATGATACATCTGGAAATTTCCGGCGTCTAACTCTCATTTCCAGTGGCTTAAACTTGCAGGAATAAGTGATAAAGCTGGGGCATTTTTATGGAAAGAAAATCTGGTCGAAGACAGAGTGTGACCCATATGAGGCCTCTGGTGAGTGTAATTATTTAGGGAAAATTCCACATTTTTTGAGTGGAAAGGGGGAAACTTTTCTGGGGTGTATTGATTTTTTTTCTTTAAAGGTGGCCGGCTATAGCTGCCCAGGGACTTGGACTATTAGAATAAGCCCCAGGGGAGATGGAATGGTGGGCAGAGCACAGGAGGGACATCAAAATTGCATGATAAATTTGTTTATCTCATGTGCAGTTTATATCATGTATATGGATAAAGATGGTGATATCAGTCTTGCAAAATTCTTAAGAAAACTTACCAGACTAGACACACATCTTCCTTCCCCACACCACCCAGATATCAATACAACTGTGCATACAGACACATATCCCTGGGTTTCTCTCATACACATACACCTTTACATTATTATCATTTCTTATTTCTATTGCAGTAGTACCCAGGAGCCCCAGCCATGGATCAGGAACTCATTGTGCTAGGTGCAGTGCAAACAGATAAGAAAAAGTTGGTGTCTGCCTGGGTCTTACAATTTAAGTAAAATATCCCTGTCTTGCTTGGGAATATGAAAGTGTTTAAGAAGGAGGCTGGGTTGAGCAACAATTGAGTTGTCTTCTTTTCTTTTCTTTTGCTGTACATTTGTTTAATTACATTTTTTTTCTTCTGTAATATTTTTGGGGTTTCTTTTGTTTCCCATGTGTGGTTTAGTGGACTTTCCTTCCAATCTTGCAAACACATAAGTATCTAACTTACATACTTATCACCCCAACACCCGCAAGGAAGGGGGCCCCTAAAAGTGGCAAAATAAATACCGCATTCCAGTTTCTGCATTGTAAGGGGCCCCGCCCGGACATATGTTCGGAGGGGGCCACCGTTCGGAGGGGGCCACGTTCTTTGTTGCTACGGCCCTGCTCATGGTATTTAATGTATTTATCCTCACAGTACCCTGATGATGTAGGGAAGCACTATTAACCCCATTGTACAGACAGGGAACTGAGGCACAGAGAGACTAAATTACTTACCCAAGGTCACCTAGGAAGTCTGTGGCAGAGCAGGAAATTGAACTCAAGTCTCCCTAATTCTAGCCTGGTTCCCTAGCCAATGGACATGCTCATCTTTATGCATGTGAATAGTCCCATTGAAGGCAATGAGATAACCCATGAGTATGAAGTTAAGAACGTGCATAAATACATGAATGGTAGGGACTAAACCACTTCAAACATTTTCAGGTTTTTTGAAATGTAGATAAAATTACTTTTGCAAAACAATAATAATAATAAATATTTATTTGGTTTAGTGAAAAATTGTTTGTTTGTTTGTAACATGCTTATCAAGGGATTGGAATTTTTATAAAATGTTCTATTTAAAAAAAAATCAACCAGCTGTTATCTGGATTTTAGTTTTCAACTCCTGGCCATTCTGGCAGTCAGGGAAAGCCACCATTTTTGAATGAAAGCCCTAAGATTTGGAGCACAGCTGTGGTTTTAAAGACCTTGCTTCCAGGAAATGTTTCAATGAAGTGTTGTCTGTAGAAAACCCAGCTCACTATCAATAAATAAATACATATGCTCTAAGATTTTTGAGCAATCATGATTCTCAAATGAGCAAACCTGTTCATGGTTTGTTGAGTTTAGCTAATAAAGTAATTGAGAAGGAGAATGTTGCAAACTAACATTCCTTTGTTCATGGTCTACCTTTTTCCATATCACTTGTTAAGGTAAGTATTTCCAAGTTCCAGCGTAGCACCATTTGGGAGGTAATTACCAGCAGGCTGTTGATCTGGCTAGTTATGGTGAGGCTAACTGCTCACTTAAAAACAGAACAAGTTGAAAAAGAAAATAAAAAATTCAAATATTTTGAAGACATATTTGTACTGCACCTTTTTAAATAGAACTATGTTTTCATTTTTATTTTTTATGAAAAACAGTGACAATTTTCATTTTCATCCCTTTTCCCTGTGCCTATTCCCCTGCCTTTTCCCCACTCTTTTTCTTCCACCCATGACTTCTATTTCTTTTTCCTTTTTTGGCACTGCATGCAATATAGCATGAACGATACTTTGCTTGTTTAATCTTTCCAGCTATACTCTTAGCCCAGCAGAAGAGTCTGTCCTATCTCAGGGCCTCTCCTTTTGTCCCTCCAGACCCACGAACATGATACAGTTCTGAGTGACCTAGAATCCTACTTTCAACGTCTCCGACTCAAAGAATATTTCCAACATAAGTCTGAACAGCATACTAACCCACAGAATCCTCCCTATCAGCACTACAAAAAAAAAAGGATTCTGCGTGGACTCCTCCAGATGGTCAAAACAACAGACTGGACTTCTTTATAGATTGCTTCCGTCAACGTGCAAAGGCTGAAATTGTGGAAAAGCAACATCACTTGCCCCATAACCTCAGCCATGCTGAACACAACGCCATCTACAGCCTCAGAAACAACTCTGACATCATAATCAAAAAGGCTGACAAAGGAGGTGCTGTCGTCATCATGAATAAATTGGAATATGACCAAGAGGCTGCTAGACAGCTCTCTAACACCACATTCTACGGGCCATTATCCTCTGATCCCACTGAGGATTACCTAAAGAAACTACACCATCTGCTAAAAAAACTCCCTGACAAAGCACAGGAACAAATCTGTACAGACACATGCCTAGAACCCCGACCAGGGGTATTCTCTTTGCTACCCAAGACCCATAATCCTGGAAATCCTGGACGCCCCATCATCTCAGGTATTGGCAACCTAACATCAGGATTGTCTGGCTATGTGGACTCTCTCCTCAGGCCCTATGCTACCAGCACTCCCAGCTATCTTCGAGACACCACTGACTTCCTGAGGAAACTACAGTCCATCGGTGATCTTCCAGAAAACACCATCCTGGCCACTATGGATGTAGAAGCCCTCTACACCAATATTCCACACAAAGATGGACTACAAGCTATCAGGAACAGTATCCTCGATAATGTGACAGCTAACCTGGTGGCTGAACTTTGTGACTTTGTCCTCACCCACAACTATTTCACATTTGGGGACAATATATACCTTCAAGTCAGTGGCACTGCTATGGGTACCCGCATGGCCCCCCAGTATGCCAACATTTTTATGGCTGACTTAGAACAATGCTTCCTTAGCTCTCGTCCCCTAATGCCCCTACTGTACTTGCGCTACATTGATGACATCTTCATAATCTGGACCCATGGAAAAGAAGCCCTTGAGGAATTCCACCATGATTTCAATAATTTCCATCCCACTATCAACCTCAGCCTAGATCAATCCACAAAGCGGTCCATTTCCTGGACACTACTGTACTAATAAGTGATGGTCACATAAATGCCACCCTATACCGGAAACCAACTGACTGCTATACTTACCTACATGCCTCCAGCTTCCATCCAGGACACACCACACGATCCATTGTCTACAGCCAAGCTCTAAGATACAACTGCATTTGCTCCAATCCCTCAGACAGAGACAAGCACCTACAAGATCTCTATCAAGCATTCTTAAAACTACAATACCCACCTGCTGAAGTGAAAAAACAGATTGACAGAGCCAGATGAGTACCCAGAAGTCACCTCCTACAAGACAGGCCCAACAAAGAAAATAACAGAACACCACTAGCTGTCACCTTCAGCCCCCAACTAAAACCTCTCCAGAACATCATCAAAGATCTACAACCTATCCTGAAAGATGATAACTCACTCTCACAGATCTTGGGAGACAGACCTGTGCTCGCTTACAGACAACCCCCCAACCTGAAGCAAATACTCAGCAGCAACCACACACCACTGAACAAAAACACTGACCCAGGAACTTATCCTTGCAACAAAGCCCGATGCCAACTCTGTCCACATATCTATTCAAGTGACATCATCATAAGACCTAATCACATCAGCCATGCAATCAGGGACTCGTTCACCTGCACATCTACCAATGTGATATATGCCATCATGTGCCAGCAATGCCCCTCTGCCATGTACATTGGCCAAACCGGACAGTCTACGCAAAAGAATAAATGGACACAAATCTGACATCAGGAATCATAACATGCAAAAACCAGTAGGAGACCACTTTAACCTGTCTGGTCACTCAATAACAGACTTGGGGGTGGCAATTTTGCAACAGAAAAGCTTCAAAAACAGACTCCAATGAGAAACTGCTGAACTTGAATTGATATGCAAACTAGATACAATCAATTTAGGCTTGAATAGAGACTGGGAATGGCTGAGCCATTACAAACATTGAATCTATCTCCCCATGTAAGTATTCTCACACTTCTTATCAAAGTTATCATAAGTGCTACTATAGTAATCCATCTTACTTGTGGATCTCTGAATGCTAACAAGTGCAGAGACGTAAAGTAAAGAATGGTTGTGTCTGAATATCTGTTGCAAAAGAAAGTTAATTTCTAAGGGGGTTATTATGTTTTGTTTTTAAACAAGGGACACATGCAAATGTCATGAATCAAAATGACTGGTTAACTGAATGAAGAGAAGAGGATTTTCTTAGCCAGGGATTCAGTATAAGTGTTGGTTGGGTTGATATTTTATTTTAAGGAAAAGTGAAGTCTGATTCATCCATTGCCATGAAAGTTGTTAAGGACAGGTCATTCATGGTTTGGGATAGTTTGATCAACATTTTGAGTGACATTTATCTCTACAATGGAGAAGAAGAAAGGATTCTTCTTTAAAAACCTGAGTGGATTTTTATCAGACTGCCCATCTTATAATAGATTTTAGGGGGTGATTTTAATTGTACAGTTTATGAGGGTTCTAATAGAAATCATCAAGAACCTCACCCATTATCTGCTAAGTAGCTGTCTTTTATTTTTCAAGCCAATGTCCTTGATCTATTAAGGTATTTTAACTCTCAAGTTGAGACAATATAGTTGGTTGAGCATCAATACAAGCAGTGTCCTTAACAAGACTGGACATGTTTTATGCCTTTGAAAAAATCACGGAAATGTATTGCTAGTGACTGTAACAGAGTGGCTTGCCCCTGGACTGGAGAGCCTGGGGCTAACCCATTGGAGTCAGGAAATTCCCTGTGAAGGGCAGCATGTGACTGCAGTAAGGGGGGGAGAGAGGGGAAGGAAAGGGGAAAATGGAAATGAACATGAAAATTTAGGAAATTGCAGGTAGTAAGAAAGGCTCCTGCAGGGATGACTGTGATACCAGAGGGTCTAGAAGTCAGGGTCAGAAACTTGAGACTCCATCCAGGGAGTGGCCTGCCAAAACAGGAAAGGCCTGATGCAAGAAGGCCTGGAAATAGGGTGACTTGGAGACTGCTGGAAGGAAACAGGCTCCAGCAGGAAGACCTGGGTCATGGGGTTTCCCTACAGATACGAGTGACCCAACAAGAGGGTAAAACTTATGGATTTTGATTTGAGACTTTGAGTTCTATTTCAGAGCTTTATTTATGTGAATAAATTCTGAGAAAGGGTGGTGAATGGACAAGACAAGCCTGCACTGAGTTTCTGTATGGAGCCTTTTGAGGGTATGTCTGCACTGAAGTTAAAAACCCGCGGCTGGCCCATGCCGGCTGACTTGGGCTAAGGAGCTGTTTAATTGCTGTGTAGATGTTTGGCTTCAGGCTGGAGCCTGGGCCTAGGATCCTGTGAGGTGGGAAGGTCTCAGAGCTCAAGCCTGAGCTGCAGGAGCCTGAGTCAGCTGGCACAGGTCAGCTGCAGGTGTCTAATGGCAGTGTAGACATACCCTGAGGGAGAAGTTATTAGCAAGGCACTGCAGAGTGACCTCTAGCCACAAGGCGGTGCTCAGGACGCAGCTGCCTTGGCTACTGTGAGTCATAATAGACAAAATTTCGAGAACTACTAGTGGCTTTCATTGTTGGAATGTTTGGCCACCTAGAGGCTCCTTTATTAGGGGCTTGATATTTAAGAGGTTGGGTCCCCATAACTTTATGAAAATCAGGCCCATTTAAGGGCTGTGTAGTTGGCCGCCCAAAAACTGAGGAACCTGAATTCAGTATTGTCTTTAGAAAATGTAGGTAATTGTCACTAACAGGCTATCTGATCATAACCTGGTTTCATTTACTTTAGCTTTGCCTTTTCTGAAAGAATATAGTCCTTACGGGCACTTTATTTTTTTTATTGGATGCATGCTTTGGGGTTTGTTTTAATGTTTTCTGGGGAGATTTGGCTAAATCTAGACATCTTCTTCTTCTCTTAGGCAGTAGTGGATGGTGGGTAAAGTTCACATGAAATGCTTTTGGCAGCAATATGTGCAGCAGATAAATTGAACCTACCCCAGAGCATGAAAGAGTTAGTGAAAGAAAGAATAGAAACTAATACATCATTTTATAATCAATATGTTGTTAGGCTACGTGTGAGCCCAAATTATAGAAAACTGCTCTCGATAGACCTTTTGGATAGCAGGGTCCAAGCAGGGCTGCCCAGAGGATTCAGGGGGCCCGGGGCAAAGCAATTTTGGGGGACCCTTCCATAAAAAAAAGTTGCAATACTATAGAATACTATATTCTCGTGGGGGCCCCTGTGGGGCCCGGGTCCTGGGGCAAATTGCCCCACTTGCCCCCCCCCCGGGCAGCTCTGGGTCCAAGCTGCACAAGTTAGAGCTAGATTTCAGAGGCCTAATGAAGTGCCTGCACCTACTCAATATTCCTTTGGACTGTAAGAGAAAAATACTGATTAGAAGATAATTAGCCACTTAAAAATATTATTGAGGTGAGAGCTATATGATCTTGTAGAAATCCAGAGATTTGTAGTGGGGATTTACTCACTGCAGAGGCTGAACATTGGACTGAAACAAAGCAGTTTATGGAGGAAACTGCATGGGCCTCAAGTCTTTCCCGGATGGTGATGCCTCACCTCTCCTCCTGGCTATTTCACTTTCTTTATGAACATGTTGTTTAGAATTTAATAGAGAATGTGATTCTTTCTCTAGGTTCTTTTTGTCTACCCTATGAGACTTATGTCTCATGGAATTCTATAGAATGGTTAAAAATCCACTATAGAACAGATCTGATTCTCTATTAAATTCTGTAGGTTTCAGAGTAAATTCTATAGAACCCTATCAATTTGATCCTTGCTAAATTATATAGGACTTCATAATAGTAGCAGTGCAATTTCCATAGTCCCTGCAGAGAAGTCAGGGGATCTGCTCTATCCCTACCCTTGCATATAGATAGGGTGTGGGGATGTGGAACTGAGTTTTGGGAATATTTGGTCCTTCCCTGTAGAGGGGAAAGGAGACCTTGGGACCTGTGGACCCAATGGGTGTGATTTGTATTCAATATTTTTATTGTCCCCAGAATAACTCACAAAAAATTATTGACCCCCTCGCTTCTAAAGGTGTTTGTGTTAGGATTCTTACAAGGAAATCTATACACATAGCTCGGTGAATAACTCTTTGTGAACAATTCATTACTATTGTGTTTGAGAATTGTCAAATGAATTTGACAGCTTTGCTCATTATTCACAAGTATTTAACAAATTTAAGATTGTGGATTACTCAGATGAATAATGAGATTATTCATCTTGGTATTAGATACTAGTTAGTCATTCTGTGTGACTGGTCACTTTAAGTGACATGTTAATGTTTCTATTCCCAGTTTGGATGGCCTAGCCTTTAATCAGCTCTGTGACTCTGCTTGCCTTACCTTTGCCTATTTAGATTGTAAATTCTTTGGGGGGAAAAGCTGTCTCTCCCTATATGTTTATACGCTGCCTAGCACAATGAGGCCCAGCAGCAGCAGCCGCCTCTAGGCACTACCGTAATATAATTGAGATGAAGAAGAATACAGAGAAGGGCAAGGTTAGTTTAGTCTGCCTTTGATCTTTTCAAGGGCAAAGGAATGGGAAGCTCAGGAGAGAAAGTGAGAGAGGAGTGAGCCTAGAGAATTTTAGGACATTCTAAACTTTTCTTTTTTTGTCAATGGACAAGTGTTATATTTGGCTAAATATGTAGATCCCAGATTGAAAAAAATACATGGATCCTTTTCTGACCAAGTGTGTGGGAAAAGGGAGAGAGACACATGGCAGATATATTGACTGTTCTGAAGATTTACATTCAATTTTCTCTTGTCAATTGATACAAAATAATTGCATGTGGCATATATGTTCTACTTGTGAAAGATACACTATGGTCTGTGTCTCCTATCTTGTTAATTACCCAGTGCCCTGGTTTTGGCCAACTATATTAAATATGATATATATGTATCCTTTTTCAACAATATTTCCTATATCTGCCAAGTGTGTTAACTGAATTTACTGATCTTTTTCTATCACATATTACCGTTCTCCACTGTCATTGACAAAAGCAATATAATAATAATTGGTAGGACATGCATGATCTGTTAGCATACCATTATCTTAATTAATAGCCTCAGGACTAGGCTTAAGGACAGGGAAATTTGGGTAATTGTTGTGTTTGTGATCCATCCTATAAACAACATTACATAGGACAAGTATGTTGACTGAATTGACTCATACCTGTTTTCTGTCACTGCAGTCAAGATTTAACATAGTTATTGTTACAAACAGCTTGTAATAATTGTGTTCTTGCTTGGTTCTAACCGCCAAGTGTATTGTCAGATCTCTGTAATAACTTGGGATTCCCCTGCTGTATTAATATTAAACAGTGTCCCATTAGCAACTACATTTCCTGGTTACCAGTGTACACAGTGAACAAGAGAGGTTCTCATAGCTCTGAAGTAGCAAGTGGTCTGCATGAGCCAAGAATGTATGATTAAGCCACATGCATTTGCTATGAAGTAGACATAAGAAGGACCCCACCAACACAGATTCTGTGTGCCTGTATGTTAGTGGCAAACCACAGTGCTGTACAGAAATATCAGTATAATTAATACATTTTGAGTGGCAAAAACAGGATTGGGACGGGAGGATTTTGAATACAGAGGATGCAGTGAATGCTCTTGACTGGTCACAGGATGGTGGAGAGGAGGGTTCATATGTTTTTGTCATGCTTGTATGAGTGACATATTGCTGCTAATACTCCTGTTGCTTTTGGCAGAGTTCTTGTCCTGAATCCTCTTACATGACATTGCATAATATGGGATCCATCTTTCACGTACTGGAGTCAATAGCAACATTCCCATTAACTTCAGTGAGTGAAGGATTAGGCCTGATTCTTGTGTGATATGATGTGATGCCTTCTATGTGATGTGGCAAATAATAACACGGCTTCTGATTCTGTTACATAACTTGCATATATTCACTGCAGTGCCTGTGTGAAGAGATGGGTTTGACTATATTTTGCTTTAGTGTAGCAGTTGTAGCCAATGACTTTAGTTTATTGTTAATTTATTGTGTGATGTTATGATTAACTCACATGTTATGTCATATATAATCATTGTGTGCTAAATAGAGTTAAATTGTAAGATTATAGAAGTATAAGATTGATCAGTAGTTAGAAGGGATAATTATGTAGAAGGTATCTAAGTAAGGAAGGCTGAAACAAAGACCTGTAAGCTGAGGCCTGTAAGATTTTAGCTTAGCTATTTTAGGCCTTACAGATAAGAAATGCTGAGATAAGTAAGTGACCGAAGAATAATTCTATACCATAAAATTATGGGAAAAGATCTACCAAGGGGCAATATTGGGGGGGAAAAAAACCCACAGTGAGAGTAACTGTTTTGCTTACAAGATACCCAGCAGTCACGTTTCTCTAATGCATGCCCTAACTGCAGGGTACAATATGTTTGTAAATGCTAATGAGGTATAGTCAGACCCACATTATAAAAAGAAGGTGCCCAGATTAGGAAAATTGAGCTCCCTATTGAAAATTCCAGCAGGAACCATCCCTCTACAAATGATCAATTAGCAATGCATCCATCAGACCTTAAGAATATCGTTATGGATGTGAGCATAACTATATTTGTAACTTGTTCATAGGGCTTTATAGGATTTCTATATGCATGAGTAATCATAACTTTAACTGTAACTTTAATAAAAGTTGTAAAAACAGACTAGACCTTATACTTGTGAAATGTATGTGTAGTCACCATCCTTGGTTTTTATGTGTTCTTAGAGACTCTAAATCTGAAGCGAGTAGCAGAGGTGACTTTCACTCTGTTGAAACTGTAGCTGAACCCACGGTGGTGTAACACCACATTACAAAATTCACTTAAATAATATAAAAGGCTACACAGTGTACAATGCACATGGGTGCGTATGCGCATACACACACACACACACACACACACACACACTCTGCAGACAGATCCTGGGAAGTACTGCTACCCTGTGGAAGCTGCAGCTGCTGCTGGAGATAGGGAATGATAAGGATGATTGCTTATTTCCTCCCGCCCCCACAATTACGACCAACTCTTCCACCTTCTCATGGATACTGTTGATTTTATTTTATTGTTCTTCCTACTTCTCTGCCAAAACCTCCCTCCTTCCTTTTCCAACTCCCAAGCCACATATGGCTTTTAGGAGATGGCCGTTGAAGCACTTCTGATGTGACTCCTTAATGCAAATAGAGCTTCATACCAGTACTCATAGCATATTTTCTCTTTGCAAGCCTTCTTGTGAACAAACGCTCTCTCATCACTTTTAAAGAAGTGGCACGAGAAGTTCCATGTGTTCCAGAGGAATCCCAGTAATTGAGACTCCATGAGGCACTTGAAAGTTTCTGTGGAATATGGTGCAAGTGTGTTCAGAAGTGATGACACAAAATTGGTGTTAGTTGGTGCTGCACTAAAAGTAAATGGGAATCCACAGCTAGAAGTCAGGTCAAAATTTTAAGTGACATCAAAGCATAATGCCCACCTATGTGTGATGTATTAAACATTAAATGTATAGACATCTTTCACATGCAAGCAGGTAGTACAGCCAAGTAATCCAGTCCCAGCCAATTCCTACTAACACATTGTTATGTCATAGGCAAAATACACTAATGTAGTTCTACATTACTCAGTGGGACTTATCAGAAATTGAATCCACTATAGAGCAAAATAAATACTAATTTTTGTCAACTATCTGATCCTCTAGCAAGTGTACTTACAATAAGAGTTTCTGAATTCATTTCATTCTCTTTCTAGTACAACATTATTATATTACTCTAAGAGTCCTTCAGTTTGTGTCTGTCCATATTAAAGAAGGGCTGGCTAGGAATTCTTGCTACTCACTCATCCCCATGAGTCTGAATAAAAGTGTTCTCTCCTCACATGTAACACAATTTGCTAATTGCCATCAGTTTCAGATAGAGAATACTAAACTGAGACTTAGGCTTTTCTCAAAACAGATATTGCTTTCTGAGTTGTTTAAAAAAAGGAAAAAAAAAAACCAAAAAAACCCTTAGATGACTTTCCTGTTTATCACACTTTGGGCCTGCTACACCTCTCACACCATTTTTATGATAACATAACTGACTGAAATGGAATTATCCCATTTTACACTGAGAGCAGAATCATGTACATTGTCAGATCATGAAACAATCTCAGGTCTTAAGGCTAATACATAGTATGGGGTGTGTCTTTATGGGTCCGGTAGTGCATTCCTGAAAGTCAGTGGGAATTTTGGGCATTGAAAGAATGCATGACTGGGTGAGGTGGGCATACCATCTGCTGTAGATTCAACAAAGTTGTCCCTTTCTTCATAGATACATTTTCTTTTTTAAAAAGAGAGAGAGAGATTCAGATTCTGATCTCAGTTATTCCAGATTTATACTGTCATAACTTTATCGAAGTCAATCAAATTACTTTGGATCCACACCTGTCTGACTGAGGTCAGAATTTGCTGCAGTTTCCTACTTACTGGTTTTCTAAATGGTTTTCCAAGACACAGATTTCTGTTTTTGTGAAGGCCTTGCCAGAAAACAGGGAACATCAGGGCAGATGGTGAGGCACAGCAAAGACTGTAAATCTGAGACTCCTTGATATAAGTATCACCAGGAAAGGCAAGAGGCCAACTTGGAATCACAAAGATGCAGTTAGAATTCAGGGATGCTGTTGGAGCTAACAGCTGGAAGATGACTCACTTTTTTTTCAGACCGTTAAGTAAAGATTAGAGTTTGTTTGCTGGAAAAAGGCTGAAGATCTTTTCTTTTCTCAACCACCATTCTTAATAATATAATGTCTCCACTGTGCATGGATAAAATTTTCATTATTAACAAATGGAATTTTGTGTGCATCTAGTGGAGAATATATCTCTGCATAATTGCAAATATCACAAAACATTGGCTGTCATTGAGGAACCTATCTTTTAATTCTCTCTTGTAATATTTATCCTTGACAACTGAACATGGACTTGAAATGATACAGTGATTGAAACACCCCTACAAATGTGTGTTTGTCTAACCAGGAATTAGTAATGTTTAGGCTGAAGTGTTCCCGTTTCATCACTACATCCCGCCTCCCAGTTCCTAACCCTTCTTGCTCAAATTATAATACATTATGTGTGCTTTGCTTTAGTGCTGTTGAGAAAATAAGACCACCTGTTTTATATAAGAAATCAAGTAAGAAGAACTGTGCAAAGCATCACTTGTCAGATTTGTCAACTGTCTGTGGTCTTTTAAATGCAAAGCTTACCTTGCCCACATACTGAGTATCTGAACCTGTGTACTCCTCCAGCAAGAAAAACTGATTCCACATCCAGCCACGTTTGCTGCGGTGCAGGGTTTTCCCATCGTCCTGTGACAACCCCAGTATTCTTCCATTTTGTGAATACTTGATAGTCCTTTTGGGGGATGGTGTCATGTGAACCACATGAAGCATAGAGGTCCAGAACAGAAATGACAAGCAGTAGCAAGTCCTCATTGTTTGTGGCTTTAGCAAGGACGCTGCTCGGGTCGACGTCTCTCCTGTTTCACCAGAACAAAACTCTTGAAAGGTTGTATTCCTATTTGAAAGGACCTGTGAAATGGACAAAACTTTCTGGGTGAATTGTAATCATCTCTAGGTCAATATACTGTGTTAGAATATATTTACAGCCTGGTTGTTAAAATTGCATTCCTAACTTGCACATGCGGTTGCCACAGCTGCGCTTGCAAATCAGAAAACTTCACACACAAAAGGCCAGTACAGCAAACAGGCCAATCATTTGTACAACCACTGGATTTTAGTTTGTTACTGAGGTAATCATACATACAACTTAATCTAATTTTAATATCAGGCTCTTGAAGTCTTCTCTATCCTCCTTTCTCTCCCTCTTTTTCCCCAGTATATGATTTCATGCACAAATAATTATTGAATCAGGTGATATGTTTCTTGATCTTAAAACTTAATCAGTCTCTGGTTATTTAGGTACAATGTTTAGCCGGGTTCTAAATAACAGAGCCAGTCCCTAGCTGCTACTATGATGTCGAGGGAGAAGCCACACAGAAACAAAGATTTCAATTTACTCAATCACATGGCTCACCTTGGCTTTGCCCCTACCTGCCCTTACCTACTATCCCCACCTTCCCCCTCTGCACAGCGGTTCCAGAGAAGCTAAGATTTGCGGTGGACAGAGACGCATGCCTCCTGTGTACCCACCGCCTAAATCCTGCCTTTGCTTATAAAGTTCCTCTGCCAAGGGACTTACTGTGATATACAGCTGCATGCAGGATTTGTTCAGAAGAACCTAAATGAAGCAAAGGGCCTCCTGCAGGTCCCCTGAACTGGGATGAATTATATTTACTAGATGAATTCTGTAAGATATCTATGCCCGAAAAGCCCACTGGAGTCATTTTGCATTTGGAGTAAAGCTGATCTGAAAATGTCTCTCCCAACACCCTCCATGGAGAAACAAAATAAAAAAAGAGGAAAAAGTCGCTTTTGTTTAATTTTTCTACAGAAAACCCTAAAAATCTGGCCAAAAGCTGAAATTTTTCAGTTGAAGGCCAAAATGTTTGATTTGCAAATGCCACTGAGGTGCCTCATGGGAGTTCTCCTTCGGATGACCCACGGCGTCATTCTCTTCCATGGGCTGGGCTCCCTAGCTGGACTACAACTCCCATGCAGCTATATGGTTTTTATTTTTTCTGAACAGCTGCACTCCATTATGAGAGTTCCTTGACAATGATGCATCATGGGAGATGTGGTCTGGCTGGGGACCCTGCCCCAAAGAGGAGAAAGGCACCTGAACTGCAGTGGCACCAATTCTGAATCAAAGTTGTGGTTTTCAGCCATAATTTATTTTGTTTGTTTTGTTTTTAAGAAGGTAAAATGTTCTGCAGAAAGTAGACACTTTTCACAAAACAATGAATTTAGTTGAAAACAAACTTTCTGTCAACAAACAGTTTCAGTGGAAAATTTGGAGACCTTAATGATTAGAAAGTTAGACTTGATTCTTCACCATGCCTGGCTAATACAGATCCTTGCATCTGTGGGAAGTCCAGTTTATGTCAGTGAGCCTCTGCATGGGCACAAGGATCCTAAAGCAGGATCAAAGCTTTGGTGTATTTTAGTAACTTCAATCAGAGATTTATCTGAGAAAGAAGTGAAAGCTTGGAATATTTATCACTCTTTAGCATCATGTTTTAAAAACAAAAATAAAACATTTTAATAGTTGTCTAATTTATGCAGAAAATTATAGCTATAATGCAGGAAAATTCTCATTTTCTTCATTTCTTTTTTTGATTGAAGAATTAAAGCACACAGTGAATGAACTCTGATTTGCATAAAACCGTGCATGGACGTAGATCTTGGCATAAATTAGAGACCACGTTTTGTTTGAATTCTCTAGGTATATTCAATATCTCATTTTTTCTCCTGTTATTCTCAGTATGTTCCTGTTGAGTTCAGAGAACCATGGAAGAGCTCTCCTGTGGCTAATTTAACACCTGTAAATTCCCAACTTGTTAAGTGAAGAATGTGTCCTGTAATAGATAGTGTGTTACCTTATAATTCAGACTCACCTGACTCAAATCTAATGGAGTTTATTTATTTTGTTTTAAGTGACAAACTCATCTAAGTTTAGTTTTAGTTATCAGCAACTAGAGCTGGTTTGAATTTTTTCAATGAAACTGTATCTCATCAGAAAATCCCAATTTATTGAAACCACGAAACTTTGCAAGAAATGTTTCATTTTGTTGAAACTTTCATTGGGAGGGTTTCTCAGGTCCAGGATGCACTTTTTGGGGGGATCAAAACAACTGAGCCCAGATTAGCCAATAGGCCAGTGCATAGGGCACTCACCTGGGAAGTGGGCAATCCATATTCCTCTTTCTGTTTTGAAGCAGGGACTTAAGCCTGAGTCTCTCACATCACAGCCGAGTCCCCCAATCACTGGGCTATTTGCTAGTCTGGAGTGGGTCTGTCTTGTTTTTCACAATTTTTTATTTTTTTAAATTCTCAGTTTCATCCTGATGTGCAGCAGGACATTTATTGAACTCTCAAAAGTGTTTTCAGGAAGGGCAAATTGTTTCCCACCTAGCTCCGTGAGCAACTCCAAATACTCTGCAGTGAAAATATATATTTGAATGTATCTTCATTAAGCAACAAGAGCAATATACAACATTAAATTTGTTTGTGATCAACTTTTGAACAAAAGTGTTCTTGACAAAATCTAGGGAGTACATTTTACCTTCTGCTATGTCTTACTTACAATGCTTAATTATTTTTTTCATTTGTTTGCAGTGTTGTTGTAGCAATGTTGTTCCCAGAATATTAGGGAGACAAGGTGGCTGAGGAAATATCTTTTACTGGAAAAATTTAGTGAAAGAGACAAGCTTTTGAGCTACACAGAGCTCTTCTTCAGCCTTCCCAGAGCTGAAGAAAGCTCTGTTTAGCTTGAAAGCTGGCCCAGAAGTTGATCCAATAAAATATATTGCTTCATCCACCTTGTGTCTTTATTTTTTCATGTCTTTCTCAATATACTTTATTATATTTGTGGAATATATGGGCTTTTTCCTGTTGTTAATTGAACCCCCATACATTCACATCTCTGACAACAGAATCTGCCTTCGGTTTAATTAGCAGGTTCAAGGCTTCTAGGATTGCATAATCATTCCTCCCAAATCCACATACTATATGCTCAAGAAAGCACTAGAAACTGGGCATCAGCCAATACACTCTATTTCCAAGGCAGAACCATGGGCCAATGGACATGTCTAACCCACTCAGCTAGCTAGTGTGTAGGTTGAAGTCAACAGCAAGCTCTACCCAAGAGCAAGGCTAAAGGCAGCAGCTTTAGGAATTTCTGCAATGAGGAATTCTATCCTGCTAAGCAGTAATTCTTTAACAGAGGATATACTGGAAAGACTGTCTGCTCCCACATTTTATTCCAATCAGGGCAGGAGTTAAATGCTGTAGTGAACTGGCTTTCTACGTGGTGCTGCCCCCTAGTGAGTGGTTCACTGGGCTTGCTTACTGGGCGATAGGTCTTGTACTGAAGCCAAACTCTTTCATCTCAATCGGTAAAGAGGCTTGTGTTTTGGGAGCTAATGAACCATGGATCTAACTTTTCCCATTGTGTGTGATAATATTGTAGATGTATGCATTGTCTGTAGAGTTAAATTTGTTATAATGATGGGATCAATCCTGTCCCCACTGAAAACAATGGCAAAACCCTCTTTGATTTTCAATAGGAGCAGTGAGGCATGGACTGAGACTGGAAGAAAAGGTTTTGTTTGTTTTCTTTCTAATTTGTGAAATGTATTGGGTCAGATACTATATTACAGCATATATCCAGCATCTGTTGCTTGGGCCTTCCCCACCATCAAGTCAATCTAGTCTATCTAGCCTTCCTTTTACACAATGGAAAACACATTATTTCCTTAGTTACATATGAGTTAAAGAACTTATTTAGGACACCATATTCATATAAACACTTGATTGCACATATTGTGACCTGCATCCTTTCCTCAGGTTGCAAACCAGTTACGTCTGATGATCTTGAATGATAGAAAATGAATGCTTTTTGCTGTTTGAGAGGTCTGTGGAAGTAACCTGAAATCATTAAAATCTTCCACTGCAGTGAGTGAGTCTGCTATCAAGTCCTAAGGGAGTTCCAGGTAAATGAATTACTTTCATATGAAAGTCATAATTCTCCTTAATACATTAGCAATTGAAAAAATGGTATTTCTTAAAGCCTTTTGAATGTAAAACATTCTATTTAGATTCTTGAGGTGTACTGTGAAATAAGGCCTGCTGAGATCAATAGCAGGGATTTGTTAGCAATGATGCCAATTTAAATGTTACTATAGCAATCACCATGGTAATGTATTTAATTAGTGCTGCACAGTCACTCACAAGCATGATATGCGTCTATTGTAACCTTTGGCAACTTTACAATAGAGCATGCAGAATAGTTTGTTTAATTTGTTGACACTGAAATAAAGTTCCATTCCAAATGAAAAGATAATAATAGAATGTAGATGCATAAGTATGGTCCATCATATCTCAACTGACTAAAAGTGGGGCATGTTTATCTGCAGTAGAAGCACTAGACATGTCTCTCCTAAGTCTTTACATAAAAATGATGCACTTTTTGTTCTTAAAGGTTCAAAGAACCTACAAAGCTGGGGCGCACATTTTATACAGGATACACTGCAGTGTGGGCCTTATTTTGTAGCCCTTACTCATGTGTGAGTAGTCCCTGGCTTTGACTTCAGTGAAACAACTAACATGAGTAAAGGCTGCAGAATTAGATCTGAGATCAGTATTACTTTTAAAGAGCAAGATATTTGTAGATTTCATGTGGAGTGTGTGTCCTATCTTTTTTTTTTCTTTTCTCCAAAATATAAAGGATGGGGAAAATACTAAAAAGAACAAAAAGGGGGAAAAATTAATCAATTAAAGTGTGTGCACTAAGAAGCCTAGCCGATGTGAGCCAAATCTAATGGCATTAGCAGAATACTTTGGGGGGTTTAGGGAGACACAAAAGTAGAATTTAAATAGATTTAATGGTAGTTATCACAGACGGTGAGTATTAATGAGCTAGTGTTATACCCAGTGGGGTTAGTGGAAATATTGCCGTTTACTTCAGTGGGAACAGGATTAATGAACAAATGATTCCAAATAATTAAGGACCAGATTTTCAAGTGCTCAGCACCTACAATTGAGGCCAGCTTTTCAGAAGAGCTCTGATCTATTTAGGTACCTCAACAAGGGCCAGATTTTTAAGAACAATCAGCATCAATAGCACCCTTTGTGACAAGAGTTGGTCAGTAATTTTCTGACAATACAGTTTTTCTTCAGCAAATGCCAATTCATCAAAAAACAAAAATGTTTTAAGAGTGTGAGACCTTCCCTGATAGCTAAGTACTTCCTTGGGAGATGCAGGGACTTGAACTTGGGCTATAGAGCCAATCCTTCTCTCTGGCCCAGGGGCTATTTAATTAGTTATATAAAGTGGAAGAGCTTCAACAGGAGAGACTGAGAGTCCTGACCCTGATAGTCTACTGGTTAGGACACTCAGCTGGGATATGGTAGACCTGGTTCAAGCTTGTGCTGCAGAGCAGGGATGTGACACTGGGTCTTACATGTGCTATGTTGCTCTGAGGTGAGAGGAATATCTCACTCTTTAATTGTGACACTTTGGGCCAGGTTTTCAAAGGAGTTCAGCACTCCATGTGCTGCTGAACTGTTTTAAATAGATGTCCCCTTACTTTGGTACTTAAATGGGAGATTAACTCTTTTTTGAAAAATCTGCCCTCTATTGTGAATGCAGCACTGTGTTGAAATATTAGAAAGTCTATTGAATATGTCTATATCCACATCTATAGGCAAATAAATCTATGATGAATGGGGTATTAAAATAAATATTTATCTTATTATTGACATTAGAGAGAGTTAGCATTATATTTAAAAATACCACAAGTCCCAGAGACACTCTAGGTGGAGATACTGGGCTAGGTTCAGCCATAGAATATGCTGACTTCTTTTTGCTTATCCAAGGTTTCAGACCCTTGCTGATAGAAAGTCCACCAATCCCTGCTCCACTGAGCCACTACAGCCCCATATGTGAGTAAAGATGGCAGGAGGATATGCTGATTCATATCTGAATAGTTGCCAGGGGTAAGGGCTTGCTGTCCACTGGCATAATCCCTAGTAGAGTGTTGAGGTGAAAACACCATCTTCCCTCCCCAATAGTGAATCCCTTTTGAGGAGTGGGAGGGTACAGTTTTACCCCACTCTGAGAGTGTTAGTGAATGAAACCCACAGTAGTTACTGACACAGACTTTACAGAGCTCCACTGTGTGAGAGACGGGGTTACATTAAGTTAAAAAGAATAATTTAAAGTAACTGTTCTTGAGGCAGCAGCCTGCTGAATCACAGAAGGGAGGCCCTCATTTCTTTAAAAAAGACCCTTAACTCCCATTAGCAATCCTTTTTACAGGGTCTTTTTTCCATCAACATGAGGGGAAATAAGAAATGTACCACTTTTAAACTCTTAAGGCAAGGCCTTTTGACTGTCCTCCTTTGATCTTTCAGTGTCAATTAAACTCCACAGGGAACACATTTCACTCTTATCATATAATTAGGCAGCCCTACATTCATATACCATACTTTATTTACAAATTCAACAGCTTTATTGTGTTTACAGAACAGTCTTCAAAACGAAGAGGAAAAAGAAATGTTGCATCAACAGAAGAGGTTCCTCCCCCATCCTCTTCTTATTGCTTCCTCTTTAGAAATATCACTTTTATTTGACATGACAGGTCTTATCACTCATAAGCTGGTTGTCTGCACTTTGATATTGATACCCTGCATTATGTAAGGCATTTTTGTGCCTAACAAACAGCATGGCTTGAAATTTGCAAATCTGTGGCTATCTGCTTTATATCCACGGATATCCGCAGACCGTGTTGGCGGATCCCAGATCAATTGTGGATATAAATTTTGCATCTGTGCAGTGATCTAATCATAACATTCTATCTGCCAAAACACAAAACAGAGCAGCATCTAGGTACAGAGCACTATTTTCCAGATCTGTCTGTCCAAGTCAGCCTGTGTGCATAAAACAGTAAGTGTCATCTATGGCAACATTGTACTTTAGGAGCTCAAGTGTTGTTAAAATGTTACTAAATTTCTTTCGGGGTGTGTGTGTGTTATTTGAATAGATAGTGGTTCAGATCTTGACACCCATTCTTCCCCACCTTAGTCTAGTCCCTTTACACCATTCTGGTGATACAAATGTGCAGGAAAGTAGCCCTATCTCCTGCCTTCCAGTCTGGAATATAGATTTGGTGAAGCTGGCTCTGTGCCATCCTCTCCACTGGCATATAGTGTGACCAGAGAATGCTGGGTAATTATAGGCTGTCAACCTGCCACTGATCCCAAGCAAAATAATGGAACAGCTGGTAAAGGACTCAATCAATAAAAAATTAAAGGAGGGTAATATAATTAATGCCAATCAACATGGGTTTGGGGAACATAGATCTTGTCAAACTCACTTGATAGCTTTTTTGGTTGAGATTACATGTTTAGTTGATAATAGTGCTTATGTAACATACTTACACTTCTTTGAGGCATTTGGACTTGGGACCACATAACATTTTGATTGAGAAACCAGATTAATACAAAATCAACATGGTATACATTACATGGATTAAAAGCTGACTAAATGACAGGTCTCAAACATTGTAAAGGGGGAATCATCGAATAGGTGTGTTCCTTGTGGGATGGGAAAGGTTCTTGGTCCTATGCTATTTAACATTTTTATCAATGACTAAGAAAAAAATTAAATCTTTACTGATAAAGTTTGCAGATGACACAAATATTGGGGCAGTGGTAAATAATGAGGAGGACAGGTCATTGATATAGAGTGAGCAATCTGGATTGCTTGGTAAACTGGGCCCAAGCAAGTAATGTGTTTTTCAGTATGACCAAATGTAAAGTCATACATCTAGGAACAAAGAATGTAGGCCACATTTAGTGGATGGTGGACTGTATCCTGGGAAGAAGATACTCTGAAAAAGACACAGGGATCAATGTTGGATCATCAGCTGAACATGAGCTCCTGATGCAACATTATGGTCAAAGGGGCTAATGTGATTATTGGAAGTATAAACAGGGTAATCTTGAGCAGGAATAAGGAGGTTATATTACCTCTGTATTTCACACTGTTGTCACCTTTATCAAAACTGTGTGTCAAGTTCTGGGTGTTCACAATTCAAGAATATTTTTAATAAATTAGGGAAGAATCAGAAAAGAGCCCTGAGAATGATTAAAGGATGGAAATCTTGCCTTATTGTGAAAGATGTAAGGAGCTCAATATATTTAGCTTAACAAAGAGACGTTAAAGAGGTGACGTGTTCATAGTCCATAAATTCTTACATGAGGTTGCTCTAAGCTGTGCCTGGAGCTGACTTGGCCTCGGGCAGTCCCATGTGTTTAAAGCTACCTTTGTCCCCAGTTGCCTCATGTATTCTAATAGACATCTGCCAAAGTGGAAGATTTGGCCCTATAGTTCCAAGAACCCAACACACTTATTGACACTTACAGCAATAGTGTAGGGAATGTCAATATAAATATGAGGTTGAGATTTTGTGTGTCCTTATGTTTGTCTGGAATGAATCTTTATCATAACTCCCTTCCATATTCAAATGCGAATTAAATCATCTTCATAATAATTGTTTTGATGACTTGTGCATTTTCTTTGCTTTGTTAAAAGCGAGTTACAAAGAAGAAAACTTGTAAAAGCCTACAACTATCACCGACGGTAGTTCATAAAAGAAAATTACAGTACCTCAGCAAATCCTTATCACAGACAGTGTTAATAATAGTACTGCTTGTACTCCTGTGGTACAGGTTGTTTCAGCTTTTCTCACACTCCCTGCTGCCAGCTTTTATAATTCAGCTATACAAGTTCAGATGTTTGTTTAAGCTAGTTCCTACTAAAAGTGCCAAATTGGTAACTCTGAACAATTAAGGTCTCTATTTAGCCACAGGCATAGCACGGGTCCCACTAGTGCAAGCTTCTTCCACTGCCCCATCAATTCCTCATATGTCACAGTGATGGATGACCTTATAAAAACCTGTATAGAGAGTTATGCTCTAACTCTGGCCAGGTGGGATTAATTCTAGGGGTGAGGCAATATATCAGTCTTCTTATCCATTTAATCCTTGGCCTCGCTGCTGAGACTGCATTTAATTGTACTGATATCTTTTTTTATGATTTGGACATTTGTTCACTAGCAGCGGGACTGAGACCACTACCTCTTTCATCTAGACCACCAAATAGGCTTTACATGACAACTGAAAACAAATTTTGGCCATTGCCTTCCTGGACCAGATTTGAACTGGTGACCTAGAGGAAGAAGGTTCCGTACTTCAGTCTGAACTCCCAGCTCAGGTTCTGATCTCCACTACACTATTATAGAACTTCTGATCTGTTTTGCCAGTATGAATCCAGAGTACCGCCACTAATTTAATGGTGTCACTCAAGATTTATCTGTCTTCCTGCCTCTCACTGCCCTTCAGAGTCAAATACAATAAAAAACAAAGGAAATGACTGCATTAAACCTGTTTGATTTCTCTGACACACTTTGGAAAACATAGGACCACATTCCTGAATGCAGTGCAGCTGCTTTGCTCCATCTCACCAGCATGATTGAGCCCCAGAACCATCTTAATTCACCCAGAGAGGATCAAAGTCAGGGTGATCTACCAGTGATGAAGAGCAGTTACACAACACAGCATTCTCCCCAGACTACGTGCATTCACACATCCACCGATCACCAGCATAGCAGGCTAAAGGCATCATGTCAGAATCCTGCTCCATCACACTAATCCTCAGCGGTGGTTTTGGCCCCTTGGCTACTCTCAGGGCATGTCTACGCTATAGCCGCTACAGTGGCACAGCTATGATGCTGCCGCTGTGGCACCATAGCGTAGACTCTTCCTACATCATGAAGGGTTTTTCCATCAATGTAGTTAAGCCACCTCTCCGAGACATGATAGCTTGGTAGGCCAGGGGTTAGGTCGACCTGAGTGTGAAATTTTTCACATCCCTGACCACTGTGTCTAGGTTGCTAGAGTTGTTAAGTGTAGACCAGGCCTAAAACATCATAGAGTAATTAGCCCTGTACAAAGAAATAGCAGTATCAGGGGAATGCATAGGTAAGTACTAGAGACAATTATGTTAAGGCAGATTATCTCTTTCCTTGCTTTCCGTGGGAAGGGATATTTTTATGTGCAGTACCTGGGTGATGTCCCCATCCTCTGTGACATCCTAACCATTTCTACTGCATCAAATTGTGATGTCACTATAGAATATAATGATTTCAGGCAGGGGTTAAGCAGTAGAATCTATTGAAATGCTTTTACTGCAGCTGTCCCAAAAGAGCGTTAATTGTTCCTAAATAGGAGTCTCCAAGCTGAGGGCTAAAGGACTTGAGTGAACTAACTGGAGGCAGCTGTTCATGGCAGAGAAAATACCTTAAACTGCCTGATCACAATCGTGACATTTTGTAATAAATATTACTATTAGATAATTAGTAATAAATAATAAAGTATATTGAAATGTTATTGCCCTGTTGGCTAACATTTCGTGAATTATTAATGCAATAAAGTGAAGGTAATGATATAGTGACATAATCATAATGATGTAATGTTGTAAAAGTAAAAGATATAAATCTATAACATTCTTTAATAATATGACCTTTAAATGTTCAATGGAGCAGTAGTGTGATCTGATGTCTGGATAATAAAGGGTGCTACACAAGCCTTTTCACATGCTGTAGAGAAAGTGTGTCTTTTTATGTGCATGCACACATATAAGAATAATCAGAAAGCAGAAGTGGAAAAGTTCAAAGAGAAAGTAACGCCAATATTTTAGTTGACACTCAAGCTGGTTGAAACTTTTGATGAGAAACAAGGTCAAATTTTTCATATAATTTTTGCCAAAAAAAATTCACATTCCTAGTTGACACACTGCACAAGAAAGTCAGAAATTTAGAAAATTGAATCTAGTGAACCATCTTAAATGTGGAACTGTGTCTAGATATTTATTGCAGGAGACTGGTGGTGTGCTGCAAAGCCTAGGAACCCAAAATGCAAGTTAAGGATCAAATATAGACCCTTTTATTTCCATGCTTTGGTAGTTTGTATCACAATATTAGGGTGAAGACTTGAAGTAAATGGGAGCTTGGATTCTTACTTCACTGAGACCAGAAATTGGCCCTTAGTTTAAATTATTAAGTTCTAACTTCATTTTGACTTTTTTTTCTCTCTAAATGGCCATTTATTTTACAATAATAAGTATTTGTGCTAAGTAGCAAGCAGTCTTTTAAAGTAATTCTTCAAGGGACTGATTCAAAACTCTTTGAAACTTCCAGTGGCCTTTGGATCTGGCCACATTTTATCAAACCTGTATTAGCCCCCTTCCCCTTGCCCCCAAAAAATCTACAGTTGATTTATGTTTTAGTGATGTAGCTGAAGACAAAATATTAAGAGAGGGAGAAAATTTGCCTTTTTTAATAGATTTATATATATTGGTCTGAAAGGTAAGCTAGTGAAAAATGTTTCCCCATATATATTCCCTTGATACTCTTATTTTGAAATACAACACATAACTCGTTGCAAAAATAGGATCTGTTACTTTTCAGTTTTTACAGTTGCTACCATGCACTAATATTTTAAAACATTTCATGGCAAATGTAGTCAAAACATGAAGTGGCAAAAGCATGTCTATTTTTAGACAGTGCCCAAATTCTGTGTGCATTATGATTACATTTTACAAGAAACTGTTATGAAAACACATGTTTTATTCACTCTGTCTTCCACAGTCGTTAAATAGTATCTCAGGAACACTTAGATGCTTGTATAATGTTTTGGTGCTGAGAATATACAGAGTTTTCTTACAAATAAATACTAGATATCTGCTATCCAAAAGAGGGAGCCATAGCATTGTGCTTTATTTTTCAATTTTATGTGCCTGTATACTTGCATACCGTTTTCATTGTATTTTCAGTGTAAACATGCATTTTGCTTTGACGTTTTTGTTCTTATGTATTTATATACACAAACAACACAGTACTAATAATTTAACCAGTTAATTGATCTAGTAGTTTTAACTAGAATTGTGTGAAAAAGTCACATTGAATGTCAAGCACACTTGAATGAGAGGAAAAAATATCCATTATCTTGTTATAAGACAGAGGACTGGGAGTCAGGAGCTCTTTCTGGTTTTCTTGACTCTGCCAGACTCTTCTTATGTGACTTTGAAAAAGTCACTTTGTCTCTTTCTGCCTCAGTTCCCCTTCTATGAAATGGAGAAAAATAACACAAGGGGTGGTGGTGTTTGTGGGCCAAAATATATATATATATATCAGGCGTTGGCAACCTCTGGCACGTGGCTCTCCAGGGTAAGCACCCTGGCGGGCCGGGCCAGTTTGTTTACCTGCTGCGTCGGCTGGTTTGGCCGATTGCAACTCCCACTGGCCGCGGTTCGCCGTCCCAGGCCAATGGGGGTGGCGGGAAGCAGCGCGGGCCGAGGGATGTGCTGGCCATGGCTTCCCGCCGCCCCCATTAGCCTGGAGCAGCGAACCGCGGCCAGTGGGAGCCATAATCGGCCGAACCTGCTGACGCTGCAGGTAAACAAACTGGCCTGGCCCGCCAGGGTGCTTACCCTGGAGAGCCGCGTGCCAGAGATTGCCGACCCCTGATATATATATTTGCAGAGCACGGTTAGATTTTTTTTGGATGGATGGTGCTATAGAAGTATCAAGTATTATTATTTGCAAAGTGAGACTTTACTTTGAGGCAAATTGTATTCACAAATCTCTTCCCATACTCTGACAAACTTACCAAACATGGGCCAGGATTGTTCTCTCAGCTGGGATGCCAGTAAACAAAGGTGTCTGCCTTTTAGGAATACAATAGAGAAGTAGATAGATGTATAGTACTTTTCTAACTTCTTCAGGAGATTCCCTTTGTTCCCTCCCAACAGCTACTCCTACTTTCAGTGACCTCCAGAATATCCCTATAGATAAGAAGAGGTATCCTGCAACTTTTGACAAAAGAGGGGGTGGTGAGAGGATGGACCCTTGAGTTGTCAAAAGGGGGAGTTTGGTTCCCCCTTATGAAAACTGATGAATTACAATATAGGTTTGGTTTGAAAATTTCTTTGAAACTCTGGCTGGTTTGTATATCACCCATTCCTGATGCTCTTACAATATTTTTACATATCACTTTAAAGGTCTTCCGTGGTGCTGCACTGTGTGTTTGGAAGAAACAACAGTACACAGACAAACAACGAGGAGTCCGTGTGGCACCTTAGAGACTAACAAATTTATTTGGGCATAAGCTTTCGTGGGCTAGAACCCACTTCATCAGATGCATGGAGTGGAAAATACAGGAACAGGTATAAATATATGAAAAGATGGGGGTTGCTTTACCAAGTGTGAAGTCAGTCTAATGAGATAAATCAATTAACAGCAGGATACCAAGGGAGGAAAAAGAACTTTTGAAGTGGTAAGAGAGTGGCCCATTACAGACAGTTGACAAGGAAGTGTGAGTAATAATAGGGATAAATTAGTATTGGGGAAATTAGGTTTAGGTTTTGTAATAACCCAACCATTCCCAGTCTTTATTCAGGTCTAATCTGATGGTATCTAGTTTGCAAATTAATTCCAGTTCTGCAGCTTCACGTTGGAGTCTGTTTTTGAAGTTTTTTGTTGAAGAATTGCCACTTTTAGGTCTGTTATTGAGTGACCAGATAGATTGAAGTGTTCTCCTACTGGTTTTTGAATGTTATGATTCCTGATGTCAGATTTATGTCCATTTATTCTTTTGTGTAGAGACTGTCCAGTTTGGCCAGTGTACATGGCAGAGGGGCATTGCTGGCACATGATGGCATATATCACATGGGTAGATGTGCAGGTGAACTAGCCCCGGATGGTGTGGCTGATGTGGTTATGTCCTATGATGGTGTCCCTTGAATAGATATGTAGACAGAGTTGGCACTGGGGTTTGTTGCAGGGTTTGGTTCCTGTGTTGGTGTTTTTGTTGTGTCGTGTGTAGTTGCTGGTGAGTATTTGCTTCAGGCTGTCTGTAAGCGAGGACTGGCCTGTTTCCCTAGGTCTGTGAGAGTGAGGGATCGTCCTTCAGGATAGGTTTTAGATCCTTGATGATGCGCTAGAGAGGTTTTAGTTGGGGGCTATAGGTGACGGCTAGTGGCGTTCTGTTACTTTCTTTGTTGGGCCTGTCTTGTAGTAGGTGACTTCTCGGTACCCTTCCGGCTCGGTCAATCTGTTTCTTCACTTCAGCACGTGGGTATTGTAGTTTTAAGAATGCTTGATAGAGATCCTATAGGTGTTTGTCTCTGTCTGAGGGATCGGAGCAAATGCGGTTGTATCTTAGAGCTTGGCTGTAGACAATGGATCGTGTGATGTGGTCTCGATGAAAGCTGGAGGCATGTAGGTAACTATAGCGATCAATAGGTTTCTGGTATAGGGTGGTGCTTATGTGACCATCGCTTATTAGCACTGTAGTGTCTCAGAAGTGGACCTTTTGTGTGGACTGGTCAAGACTGAGGTTGATGGTAGGGTGGAAATTGTTGAAATCTTGGTGGAATTCCTGAAGGGCCTCCTTCCCATGGATCCAGATGTTGAAGATGTCATCAATGTAGCACAAATAGAGTAGGGTGTAAGGGGACAAGAGCTGAGGAAGCGTTGTTCTAAGTCAGCCATAAAAAATGTTGGCGTACTGAGGGGCCATGCGGGTACCCATAGCAGTCCTGCTGACTTGAAGGTATAAATCGTCCCCAAATCTGAAATAGTTGTGGGTGAGGACAAAGTCACAAATTTCAGCCCCCAGGTTTGCTGTGATGGTATCGGGGATGCTATTCCTGGTAGCTTGTAGTCCATCTTTGTGTGGAATGTTGGTGTAGAGGGCTTCTACGTCCATAGTAGTTAGAATGGTGTTTTCTGGAAGATCACCAAAGGATTGTATTTTCCTCAGGAAGTCAGTAGTGTCTCAAAGATAGCTGGGAGTTCTGGTAGCATAGGGTCTGAGGAGAGAGTCTATATAGCCAGATAATCCTGCTGTCAGGGTGCCAATGCCAGAGATGATAGGGTGTCCAGGATTCCCAGGTTTATGGATTTTGGGTAGCAGGTAGAATACCCCTGGTCGGGGCTCTAGGGGTGTGTCAGTGTAGATTTGTTCTTGTGCTTCTTTAGGGAGTTTCTTGAGCAGATGGTGTAGTTTCTTTTGGTAATCCTCAGTGGGGTCAAAGGGTAATGGCCTGTAGAATGTGGTGTCAGAGAGTTGTCTAACAGTCTCTTGTTCATATTCCAACCTATTCATCATGACTACAGCACCTCCGTTGTCAGCTTTTTTTATTATGATGTCAGAGTTGTTTCTGAGGCTGTGGATGGCATTGTGTTCTGTACGGCTGAGGTTATAGGGCAAGTGATGCTGCTTTTCCACAATTTCAGCTCGTGCATGTCGGCGGAAGCACTCTATGTAGAAGTCCAGTCTGTTGTTTCAACCTTCAGGAGGAGTCCACATAGAATCCTTCTTTTTGTAGTGTTGGTAGGAAGCTTCAAAACTTCAAAAACAGACTCCAATGTGAAGCTTGCAGAACTGGAATTAATTTGCAAACTGGACACCATCGGATTAGGCCTGCATAAAGACTGGGAGTGGTTGGGTCATTACAAAATCTAAACCTAATTTCCCCAATACTAATTTATCCCTACTGTTACTCACACCTTGTTGTCAACTGTCTGTAATGGGCCACTCTCTTACCACTTCAAAAGTTCTTTTTCCTCCCCTGGTATCCTGCTGTTAATTGATTTATCTCATTAGACTGACCTCACACTTGGTAAAGCAACCCCCATCCTTTCATGTATTTATACATGCTCCTGTATTTTCCACTCCATTCATATGATGAAGTGGGTTCTAGCCCATGAAAGCTTATGCCCAAATAAATTTGTTAGTCTCTAAGGTGCCACAAGGACTCCTCGTTGTTTCTGCTGATACAGACTAACACGGCTACCGCTCTGAAACAGTACACAGCCAGGAGAGTTGGATAACTATGGTATTACAGAGTGGCCATGTTAAAGGAGAAAATGGGTCCAAACCAAAACCTCAGTTTATAAAACCCTTAAATCTTGGGGGATATTTTCATACAGACATAGGCCGAGATCTGGGTATAAATCCAAATTTTGTGCCTAAAGCCAAACTCTCTAGTTAAATATTTATACATCACAGCCATATGAAATGGGCTTTAAAGGGTAGTTTTTACTGTCCCTCCTTGTTATTAATTAGCAATAGATATTGAAATAAAAATTTATGATGAAAAAGACAGTACATGGTACAAATCTTGTAGTTTTTTTTTCACTAATACTAATTCAAAGCTTCTAATTGTCAGCTGGGGTAGGTAAGAGCAGTGTGTTGGGTTGTGCACCCAATACCAGCCCTGGTACAGTTAATGAGTACCTTAGAGACTAATTAGATTATCTGGTTTTACCTGACAGAGGTAGAGCCAGGGTTAATTGAGAGGGGAGTCCAGTTGGGGAAGGTCTGGGACAGTACTATAAAGCCAGGGAGCTGTAGAAGAAGGAGTCTGCTGTCACTCCCTAGGATGAGGGAGATTGCCAAGGACAAGAAGGAAATCCAGGGGAAGAACAAGCCATGAGATCCTGCCCTGGAGTAAGGAGTTTAGCAAGAGTCTAGGAAAGGTTGAAGTAGCGATGGGCAATAAAGTAAGCTCCTATGATAAACCCAGAAACTGGCAAGGGAAGGGAAAAATTCTGGGTAGTCAGGAGCCCAGGGACACAGCAAGAGAGACAGGCACTGAGCGGAAGAGGACTGCTGGTTCATAGGGTTCCTGGGCCAGAATCAAGTACAGCAGGTGGACCTGGGTTCCCCTACCAAACACTGGCACAGAGTTTGGCTGACCACTATCTAGAGATGGCATTTGGACAGTGGTCTTGTTGGACTCTGTAACCCCAGAAGTGGTGGGCTAAATGGGGACCTGGCCAGCAGGCCAAGTTACCAGAAGAAAGGCTATTGCAGAATGAGCAACATAACAAGTAACATTCCACATGGCAGAAACTCTCATATTAACATGATGCAATATTGCATCCCCTCTTAAAAATCAGAACAGCAAGCTGACCACATCCATCAGTGCCATTCATCTCTCTGAGGCGGCTCATACCCCACTAGATACATATGAAGAGGGGGGCCTTCACATGCATATCTTCTTTTTATTTGGAAACTAGTGAAACCCTTAATGAATGCCTGGGATCTGCATTGTTGGAGGGGAAGGAGTAGATGGGATGAGGTTGGGAGTGGTGACACATGTTGTCAGTCCTCTAGTTATGTGTGTACCTCACCTAAAAAAGATATTAGCCCCCTCTCCCCCAGTTTTACTACCTTTCAATTGTAGGGGGAGGCTGCTACAGCCTAGGAAGAGTCCCTGAAGGTGGAGCTTCATTGCCAGGGAAGTGGAGATCCCTGCCGGGAGCCCAAACCAGGGTAGAAACACATGGCCTTTACATTGATGGTCATGGCTTCCCACAGATGCACAAGGTTTGGGCTGAGGTACCCCACCCTTTTCTTGGGTGAAGACAGAAGCCGTGCCTCTCTTCCCCAAAGGACAATGTGAGGGATCCCCATGAGGAAATACTTACAGAAATTTCCCTTACGGGGCTCATTCCTCTGCCCTTTATCCTGAGAGGGGACGATCTGGCCCTAAGTGTGGAAGGTCTCCTGATTATTTTACCACTATAGAGTGGATTACGTCACTGAATTAACTGTTTCAGCATAGTAGAATGCACCAGATTTGTTTTATCACGACACACACCACTGTCTCATCTTTCTCATGGTGTGGCTTCTACATCAATGCATTTCATTATATATTTCAGGTGTATGTCCCACATATGTTACTGAAACAAGTTTTTTTTCTCATTTCCTTCTTAACTTATTATGTATTTGTATTACCATAGCCCCTAAGACCCCTAATCCTGTAACAGGACCCCATTGTGCTAGGTGATGTACGAACACAGAACAAAACCACAGTACCTGCTCCAAAGAACTTATGATCCAAGTATAAGACAAAAGAAAATAGATGGGTACAGACAGACAGGGCAGTACAAGGGAACAACAAGACAATATTGGTCAGCATGATAAGCTGTGGTCTCTCTGCACAATAGTAGCCTAACTGTTGTCAATTTTTTGTAGGCATAAGTAATAGCAATTGTTTTTAAGTACATCAGAAGCAGGAAGCCTGCTAAACAACCTGTGGGGCCACTGGACAATAAAGATGCTAAAGGAGCACTCAAGGACGATAAGGCCATTGAGGAGAAACTAAATGAATTCTTTGCATCGGTCTTCACAGCTGAGGATGTGAGGGAGATTCCCAAATCTGAGACATTCTTTTTAGGTGACAAATCTGAGGAACTGTCCCAGATGGAGGTGTCATTATAGGAGATTTTGGAACAAATTGATAAACTAAACAGTAATAAGTCACCAGGACCAGATGATATTCACCATAGAGTTCTGAAGGAACTCAAATGTGAAATTGCAGAACTACTAACTGTAGTTTGTAACCTATCATTTAAATCAACTTCCATACCAAATGACTGGAAGATAGCTAATGTGACGCCAATTTTTAAAAAGGGCTTCAGAGGTGACCCCGGCAATTAGAGGCTAGTAAGCCTAGCTTCAATACCAAGCAAACTGGTTGAAACTATAGTAAAGAACAAAATGGTCAGACACATAGATGGACATAATTTGTTGGGGAAGAGTCAACAGGATTTTTGTAAAGGGAAATCACGCCTCACCAATCTACTAGAATTCTTTGAAGGGGTCAACAAGCATGTGGATAAGGGGATCCAGTGGATATACTGTACTTAGATTTCAGAAAGCCTTTGACCAGATGCCTCACCAAAGGCTCTTAAGCAAAGTAAGCTGTCATGGGATAAGCAGAAAGGTCCTCTCATGGATTGGTAACTGGCTAAAAGATAGGAAACAAAGGGTATGAATAAATGGTCAGTTTTCAGAATGGAGAGAGGTAAAAAGTGGTGTCCCCCAGGGTCTGTACTGGTCCCAGTCCTATTCAACATATTCATAAATGATCTGGAAAAAGGGGTAAATAGTGAGGTGGTAAAATTTGCAGATGATACAAAACTACTCAAGATAGTTGAGTCCCAGGAAGACTGAGAAGAGCTACAAAAGGATCTCTCAAAACTGGGTGACTGGGCAACAAAATGGCAGATGAAATTCCATGTTGATAAATGCAAAGTAATGCACATTGTAAAACATAATCCCAACTATACGTATAAAATGATGGGGTCTAAATTATCTGTTCCTACTCAAGAAAGAGATCTTTGAGTCATTGTGGATAGTTCTCTGAAAACATCCACTCAATGTGCAGTGGCAGTCAAAAAAGTGAACATAATGTTGGGAATCATTAAGAAAGGGATAGATAATAAGACAGAAAATATCATATTGCCTCTACATAAATCCGTGGTACACCCACATCTTGAATACTGCATGCAGATGTGGTCGCTCCAGCTCAAAAAAGGTATATTGGAATTGGAAAAGGTTCAGAAAAGGGCAACAAAAATGATTAAGGGTATGGAACGGCTTCCGTATGAGGAGAGATTAATAAGACTGGGACTTTTCAGCTTGGAAAAGAGATGACTAAGGGGGGGATATGATTGAGGTCTATAAAATCATGACTGGTGTGTAAAAAGTAAATAAGGAAGTGTTATTTACTCCTTCTCATAACACAAGAACTAGGGGTCACCAAATGGAATTAATAGACAGCAGGTTTAAAACAAACAAACAAAAATTATTTCTTCACACAACACACAGTGAATCTGTGAAACTCTTTGCCAGAGGATGTTGTGAAGGCCAAGACTATAAGAGCATTCAAAAAGGAACTAGATAAATTCATGGAGGATAGAGCCATCAATGGCTATTAGCCAGGATGGGCAAGGATGGTGTCTCTGGCCTCTGTTTTCCAGAAGCTGGGAATGAGCGGCAGGAAATGGATCACTTGATGATTACTTGTTCATTCCCTCTGGGGTACCTGGCATTGGCCGCTGTAGGAAGACAGGATACTTGGCTAGATGGACGTTTGGTCTGACCCAGTATGGCCGTTCTTATGTTCTTATGTAGGCTTCATGGCAAAGGAGAGTTTTGAGGAGGGATTTCAAGATCATTAGTGAGGTAGCTTTGTGGATGTTTATGGGAAACACGTCCCAAACTTGTGAGACATCATGGGAGAAAGCATCAAGGTACTTATTTGAAAATTTAACAAGTGGGGAATGGAGGCTGACATCATGGGTACAATCAGAGGCGATCGTTGATAACTGGATAGCAAATGAGAGGTGAGGGGGAGTATGGGGATTGACACTGAAGGGCCTTGAAAGTGAAAACAAGTAGGTTATGTTTGATGCAGCAGAGAAGGAGGCATCAGTGGAGGAATTTAAAGAGAGGGGTAATATGGTCAAAGTGACTTGTATGTCCTTTAGGTGGTTGCTTCTCATCTGCAGACCAGGAGATTATTCTTTGAGCAGTACTTGTGAAGATCCCTGCTTGCCTCTTTGTCACATTCTCACTGGGTTATTCACATCCCAAGAGGCAAATGGGTTTGCTGTCCAGTTGTAATAGCTTTTCTGCATCATCTATTTGAGGATCATGATCTGAAAACACTTGATCAGAAATCCTGCATCACAGAGATAAATTTCATATGATGAATCATTGTTTCATTAAGAAAATTTCAACATAAAGGCTCTATAGTACTTGGTGAAGATGTAAAAGTCCTTTAAACTGTTGTGATCAATATGTGTGACATACTGAATATTTCATAGACATATCTGCAATCTGTTTGTTCATATGAACTCATTAATGTATTCCTCTGGTTCTCTCTTGCATAAGCCCACACCCAAATGGCCTTCATGGATGAGGTGTGCATTCTTTTCCTTATGCTACATGGAAGTTAATTTAATTAATTTTAAAATTACATTATCAACCACCATTAAGCCAATATGAAATTATGATGATCATCACTAGAAATTTTTATTTCTTTCTTTGCCTCCAGCTATCCCTCAGGTATCATCCTTTTGAGAAATTCTAGTTCTGCAAGTTTGGGGGGAGGAAATAAGCAAATACATTTTGAACAATAGCTTATCAGTGTTTATCTTCACATTGTAAATCTTATTGCATAGCAAATGTACTTTACCTGAAACTTTTGGATGCTTTCCTCTGTTGAAAGCTGCAAATGCTTTTTGGTGCTATTTTGCTTCTTTGTATGTAGACAATTTTTTCCCCTATTATCCACTATTACATGACCCTAGTTATTTCTTTCACTGATTGATTTAATAATTTTAAATTCATCAAATATACTTACGCCTGAAGAACTTGGTCTTTCGGTGTAACTAGATTCCCCCCTCCCCCCCCCTTCAGGGAGTAATACCTGGGATTTCCTCATGATTTAAACAAATCTGTTGTGTGTCTTTGGTGCAACTGATTTAGTAAAACAAATCTTTGAATTGTTCTAGTTTATTATTTATATTTTGATTATATGAGATAAGACCTGCAGTATACATTTAATCGCCTATAATTTTTCACAAATTTTAATCCCTAATTCAGGCTGTTACCATACTCTGAGCAGTAAAACCAAGTGGTCTCACTGTGCATTTTTATATTCACTTAACACTTGATAATGATAATCCCAGTTACTAGCAGTTTCTCTCTGATGTAAATTCCTAAAATTTTACTTTTATTTTCTCTACCTCAGATTTATTCCTGATTTTCTGGTACACTTTTTCTGGCAACACATTATCTTGAGCACTCTATCAAGTTTAACAGTGACAGGAGCTTCATAGAGTTCCAAACATTATTTTCTTTCCCATATTATTGAAAAAGGATACTCTTTCAAAAATCTATTAATCTAATGCTGCACTTGCATCATCATATTTTTAAAAATACACTTTATTTGCTTTGAACATTACTTGCAAAATAATTTGTTCTTTTGTGTGTGTAGTTTTTCCTGATATGCAGAACTTTTAGAGTCTTTTTCACAGCCCATTAAAGTGTGTGGAAAGCCACCTATTGACATCAGTGTCTTTGAGTTGGGACATTATTGTATTTGTGTAATTTTCATTACAGTGTCTTCCTTTACCTACTGTTAAGTGCTCACTGTCTGTTTGTCTTTTAATGAAATACACTGTTTCTAGGTGTTGAACTTTTTTGAATGACACTCACATCAGTGGCTTCATTGTCTGACTATACCAGTGGTGGGCAACCTGCAGCCCACGGTCCGCATGCAGCCCATCAGGGTTATCCGCTGGTGGACCATCAGACCATGTATTTACATTTGCACGGCCTCCCGCAGCTCCCAGTGGCCACGGTTCGCCATTGCAGGCCAATGGGAGCTGTGGAAAGTGGCAGCCAGGCCCGCGCCGCTTCCTGCAGCTCCCATTGGCCAGGAACAGCTTTGGATCAGGTCCTTTATCTTCATTAGTAAAGGGGGGGGGCGATAATATGTACCCACTGTAAACAAGTCTGATCGAAAGTTTATTGAAGAGAAGAAGGAAGTCCATGGAAAGAACTCCTTAGAAATCACTGAGCTTTGAACCAGTCTTTCAGGGCATTATTATTATTTATTGTTTGCCAGTTGCTTACACTTTACTGTTACCACAAAACACTTTTAAATGTAGCACTGTGTCATGTTACAAATTTCTAAAGGTACCAATTTACCTGAAGTAATGTAGCATGTACCATCTTTCAAATTTGATCACCATGGAATGAGAACGTACCATTACAATGAAGTGATACTATTTTTCTAATTAAAATGATTTTTTGTTTTAAAAAATAGCCCTACAATTCCTCTCTCCAGCTGTGATTTCCATTAAATTAAAAGGGTATTTTGTCTGGATAAAGCAAAACGACTTTAGGATTTGGCCCTATTTGGGCATTTCTGCTGTAACAGTGAGTAACAACAACTGTCAATATGTGATAGCAAATTTCTGTATGTCAGATTCTTGTATGGGGCCTGGTCTTGTGCCAACTGAAGTCAATGGCAAAACTTCCATTGCTTTCAGTGGTGCAGAGTGATGTCACACAGAGCTAATAAAAATGGTTCTTGATCTTAACTCGTTGCACGTATTGTTGTTAGCTTTGGACTTCATCCTACCATATAAATCTAAGAATTACCTGCATATGCTGTATTTGTGCTTTTTCTCCTTACAGCTTACCTAGATGAATCAAAACCATTTTTGACAATTTCTACTTTGAATAAAACCTCCATTCCCAGGGCCTTTCCACAACCCCACCCCCATTTGAAGTTGCTAATTTTCCTACGAGTCAAATACAAGTACACTTAGGCAGCTCCATGTGTCAGACAGTAGAAGGTGTTACCTCAAATGTGTGAAAATACTAAGGGCCTAACTCTGATCTCATTGGTATCAGATTTGCTTTCACTGATCATTTCCTATTACTTTGGTGGAATTGCACCAGATTTACACCATTCTAGCAGAAAAGGGCTCTCTAGCTTTATTTCCCAATGTATAAAAGTCAATTACTTTTGATTTCAAGAAAGGGCAATGCTTTTGATATTAGAGGATTAGAGTAATATTATTTTTTACCAGGCAGTTATTCTCAGTGGGGATAAATGCCACATGGTAGAAGCTTGCTTATCTACACTTTGACAAACCATGCTCTTTACAACCAGCAGAAAACACCTGGTGATCCTCACAACCTACACCACCCACCTCCATCTCTCAGCACAGATTTAATAGCAGATGCTGTAATTATGTTTTATATTGCTAACACTTCACTATTTTTACAAAATAGGCTTTATAACTCATATGTGCCTGTTCCTAAATGGCACAATATTTAGGAAATGTATTGACCCAGGGGGAGTTCAGTAAAGATCAGTCCCTCCATGAGTTGCTGGATGTGTGTGGGGGTGTGTGCAGACTGCTCCTCATTGTGTATGTGGCCCTGCTGTGGGGTCAGCCGAAGGACAGGGGTATGGCATTGTTCCTGGACCTCAACACTTCTTTGGGGTGATGTGTTCCCTTCCCGGCATATACAAAGGACCCATCCTGTGAGAAACTGAGTACAGTGTATGGTCTATAGGGAGCATGACTCTTCACTCTTATGTCAACTTATTCTCCTCTTTGACATTTTCATTTAATGGGTTTTTTAATGTATGGATGCAGTTCTATTTAACCTGTGCATATTTTTTCGCATGAGTTTTGTTTGGATTTGTTTTACAAGTAGTTTTAGAGAATATTAAGCAGATGAACAATGAACATCTGCTCACAAAAAGGTGACGAGCAATGGAGCAATGAAAACCAACAATTGTTGTTTACTGAATTTTAAAAGACATAAGCAGAGGGCTTCAGGAGCTTTTGCTAGATTTCATGAATATGGTAATAGGTGAAATCATTTCCACTATCAGGCACAATGATTTACAGTAAGAAATAATGAGATTCTACCTTTGAAATAATTATGAAGTTTTATATATGCTACAATTCCTCCAAAGAGAAATTTTGCCATATTTACAGAATTGTCACTGTTTTTCAAAGCAAAAAATGTTCCTTTTTATTTGCTTATAGAAATGACAATCTTCTTTTGTGTAGAAGACTGAAAAATTGGGGTGGAATCATAAACAAATTTACTTTCTGTGAAACTACTAAAGACATCCCTTTTGGTTTTGCCACGTGTGCAAGAAAGAAGGGGCTTTGAGGGCTTGTGAGGTGGGTGCATATATGAAGGATTCTCACTTTTCTGGGGTTTTCTACTTCCTGTATTCATTCAAATATTTTTTATATCTTTGACTGAGGAATGTGTGATTGTCTTTTAGCTGCACATAAGAAAATAACTGTTGATAAATGCAGATGGTAATGGATAGCTTTTTATTATTAATGCCTATAATCCTCTATTTACCCAGAGAACGAGATATAGTATAGCATAGATACCAGCTTTAATAGCTTCCTACACTATTCATCATGTGTCAGTCTTGATCTCTGTGGACCAGTTTTTGGAGGCCTATTTGTGTATTGATCTCTGCTGATATTCCCACAGCCTAGTGGTGTGTTTTGTGATGAAAACATTTGCCAAATAGGAACACAATTAATGTCACCTGCCTTGTTTTTATTACACAGAAAAATCTAATTGCAATTAATTGGGAGGGTCATAGAAAAATAAAATAAATTATATAAAAAAACCCCAACTTTGCATGGGCTACTATACTCCCTCCTTTCTTCCCAGGACCACCAAAATATTAGAGATTGTCTTGGTCATTTGCTAACACTTGCATTCAGATTTTAAAAGGGCATTTCAGTAGAAAATAGCACAGACATTTCTGGCTCTGGGTGCACCAAGGTGAAGGCAGTAGACTTGTCATTCACCACAAGAAGAGACGAGGGTGCCTGACTGGCCCCTCAAGGAAAAGAAGTGGAAGGAATTCACTCTTCTTCAGATAGGGGTTTAGCCATGACCGGCTCCAGGCACCAGCGCAGCAAGCAGGTGCTTGGGGCAGCCAATGGAGAGGGGCTGCATGTCCGGCTCTTTGGCGGGAATTCAGCTGTGGGTCTCTCAGTCCCTCTCGGAGGGAAGGACCTGCCGCTGAATTGCCGCCGAAGAAGAATGAAGCAGCAGCGGTAGAGCTGCCGCTGAAGTGCCGTCGATCGCGACTTTTTTTTTTCTTATTTTTTTTTCGCCGCTGGGGGCGGCAAAAATGCTGGAGCCGGCCCTGGGTTTTAGCAAACACCTGTTGTTTGGAGTAGATGATATGAGATTGGAGAATTAACGGATGTTTATCTCTGAAACTTTTCAGGTATATCCATACTGCATCATTGTTCTTTAGGGTGAGCCAGAGTCACTGGTACCTCTCCCAAGAAACAGAAGATTCAGAACAAACCTATTGGTTGGAGTAGATGATGTGCTGGCTGTGATGAGTCAGGGTACATTCAATCCAATTACTGACCAAGCAGTATGGCATAATGGATACAGTACTGGACTGGCAGAAGACTGGGTTCTATTCCTAGCTCTAGCACTTGGTCTACTATATTTTTGGGGGCAAGTTGCCTTTCTGGGCCTCAGTTTCTGTGATAGTGATTCCCAGACCTGTGAGCCACTGTGTTGCCACCCCAGCAAGTGACAGCTTTGCTGTTGCTACACTATGTATCAGTTCCCTGACACACCATCTTGTCTGCCTTGCCAGAAAACTCTTCAGGACTCTGCCCATCAAAACCTTGCCTAGCAGGTAACAGACAGGGAACTCCAATTCACAAATTTCCCAGACATCTGTTTGCAGTACTCAGCCTCTCTCACAAAACTCTATCAAATTTGCAGCACCCTTAAAGAGACAGTACACAGCAGTTTATTAGCTGGGATTCACAAACCTTCCACTTCAAACAAAACACTGAGCTGGTTTATCGTAAAAGTAAAACAAGTTCATTAACAAAAGGGCATAGGATTAAGTGATACCACATAGAAAGAATAAAAATAAAAATGGTTACAAACAAACAAAACTAAAATGTGCTTCTAAGACTAAAACTTAACTTAATCAGCTCTAGTTCTTGTTCAAGATGGCTTCCCTACTTACAGCAACGTCTCCAGCATGGCTGGCTATTCCAGCTGGGATCCACCCTTACAGAATGATAGTGCTGGTTTCTTTGTTCCCTCAAGAGATAGCTAACTCTAGGGCAGGGCTTCCCAAACTTGGTTAGCGGCTTGTTCAGGGTAAGCCCCTGTCAAGCCGCGAGACGCTTTGTTTAACTGAGTGCCCACAGGTACGGCCGCTCGTGGCTCCCAGTGGCTGCAGTTCACCATTCCCGGCCAATGGGAGCTGTGGGAAGTGGTGGCCCGGCCCGCGCCGCTTCCCGCAGCTCCCATTGGCCGGGAACAGCAAACCGTGCACTATTGGGAGCTGCGAGCGGCCATAGCTGCGGACGCTCAGGTAAACAAAGTGTCTTGCAGCCTGCCAGGGGCTTACCCTGAACAAACCGCAAACCAAGTTTGGGAACCCCTCTTCTAGGGGGTTGCGCGCTCTCTCTCTCTCTCTTTATAGTCCAGTAAACCTTTAAAATGTATTCTTCTGAGGTATTGGCCTCTTTTATTTGGCTGGAGAAAATCTAATTATCAGCCCACTATCCCCCAAAGTGCCAGGTTTAAAAACATTTTAGTCTCATATTTCCAGCACATCTGTAAAGATTTTTGTGGGTTAACCATACATACATCACACACGAATATTAATAATCAGTGAGTTATTAGTTTATACATGATATATTACATACCACCTTTTGGGTAAATATCATGACAACAGTACCATCTGGCATTGAGGTGCTCTTAGGGACACAGTTTCCCCATCTATGAAATGGGGATCATAATCCTGACCTTCTTTGTAAAGGGCTTTGAGATCTACTGATGAAAAGTGCTATATAAAAGCTAGGTATTATTACTAACAAATTGTTTTATTAATCTTTTAAACTTTCTCCTTTTGCACTGACAGTGTGTGCAGAGCAGCTATTCCCCTGGGATTTCCTCTTTGATATTTATTAGTCTGGGTTTGCTGCTCAAGGCTGCACACCTGAGGTAGCCAGCAGATTTTTCCCTTAGCCCAAAACATCTAGCCATCTCACCGTAGTCTGATCCTGGCTAGGATATATTCCATAGGGATTTTGTCATGCCAGTGGATTATGATGCGAGTACATGCATGATTTACATGCTATGCATACATTACAAACATATTTTTACCATAGTCACCGGAAGTTCAGGATTGATTTCTTTCCTACTAACTGATCAGGCTGACTAGCATGAAATTTAATTTGTGCTAATCAACTTGAGGTGAGGGGAGCAGAAAATTTATGTGGCTCATTTATTTTCCATTACTGCAGCAATCTCCCCCTACTTATATCCCTTAATAGAATGTTTTATATAGCAGCTTTCATACTTTATAAAGCAGAGGCTCAAGCACTACTGATGCAAACACTGTGTAGGCAAACTGTGTAGCTGTTATGCTTTCAACAGTGACTCACTTAGCTCCTGCAATGGTGCAGCATTCCATAGTACTGCACTGAAATCAGGGCTGGATTAAGGTAATCCAGGACCATAGGCACATGACAATTTGAGGTCTCCTGTGGCTTCACCCCTGCAGGGCTGCTCTCATAGCCTTGGAGTGGAAGTGCGAAGGTGCCCATTTCCTTCCCAAGAGACAGTGGCATGGTACTCTCCTGTCCCTTTAGGAGAGGTACCAGGGCCCCTTCCTCCCCTTGTGAATGGAAGAGGTGGGCCTCTTATTATTTACTGAAGTAGCCTGGATGTATATGTTTGGGTGGGTGAGGAAGTACCCAATGCACTCTTCTCCTCCTGCCCCGTGTAGAGTCCCCTGCGGGGACAGTGCTGGCATGGCCCTCCAGGGCAGTAGATCTTGGAGATAACACCCTATTGAGATATGTGGGTCAGTTCACACTTCTCAGAGCTGTTGTTTCAGGCTGTCTGCAGTCTAAGCAGATGTTACTGCATTGGTTACACTTGGTTCATATTTTTCAGGTTTTTCTTCAAAACCATGAAGCAAGTAATTTACTTTAAACAGAAAAAAAAAAAAAAGAAATGCAAGACTCTCATTTTTCATCATAAGAAATAGGACTTTAGGCTTGGGCCTATAGTGCCTATGCCTTAATTCAATCCCAGACAAAATGTAAACTTTGAGCATAAATACTGCTCTTGGTTAAGAATTTAAAAACCATGCAGATGCCTCTATCACTGTTTTCCATCTGCAAGGAAGTGTTTAGGATCATTACAGTACTAATTTTGTCTTTATAACTTGAGAACATCACTAACATGGTGCTATCAGCCATCGTTGTGCAGCTTTGCAAGGGGTTAAAGATAGCCGATAACCTGTGTTAGAGTACAATGGACTATCTGGAGAGCCATTGGGTAAATTTCAACCTACAAGTAATTTTTAAACAAATCATTTAAATATCAATGGGTTTCAGGGGAAACTTGTTATCTAGAATTGGTGTGTCCATCTAGCCACAAAAACCTTGAGTAGCATATGCAATATGGGGCTGCTAACTAGTGTGTAGGCTCTTATTTGGGACATATTTGCATTAAAATGTAGCCATTAATTTGTGTTTTGTAAAAGGGGAAAGTAGCAGTGACTAGAGATGATGTTGGCAGGGGTTTGCACTCGAATGCCAAGGTATTTCAGTCCTGATTTATAGCAACTTTGATAGTCCACTCCTGAGCTATTATTTACTTAGATTCATCTTTTTAAGAATTACGTCAAATTGTGTGGCATTTTGGTAATGTGCTAATGCCCACTAGTTATTAGGATATGCCATAATTTGGTCTCAATCATTGATCTCCAGATGGGAAAGGATAATTCACTAATGTGTGTGTAGACTGGTGATTGTGATGTGGTGTAGGGTATATGGTGAGACAAGACAGAATGTAGTGCTTGTTAGGTTTTGTAATGATTCTTGAATGGCATATTTGCATTAATGTTCGTTAATATTTTAATTAATGGCAAAGGGTGCCTAGAACCCAAGACAAGCATCCTTTTGTTGTATTGAATTCCAAATAACTAATGAATATGTGGTGCTGACAAACCCCTTCTCATCAACCTTTCAACCCCCAGGGACACTTTTGCCATTACTGAACAATCACATTAAAGCAGAAGTTCTCAAACTGTGGTCTCTTGTTCTCAGGTGGGTCATGGAGCACTTGTAGGTGCTTTGCAGAAAGTTGCCTGCTCACATGTGACTGGTGCTCCCTGTCCTTATTTCCAGATTCTAAATTACATTAAAAGGCAGCTAAAAGTATATTAAATACTTTTGTTAACATTCCTTTGCCATGTCAACAGTTGCGTGTTTGCCACAGGGATGTTATGATACCATGGATAGGAAGGAGGTACCTGGGGGATTGTGAATGGAAGGTTAGGTGATGCCTGAGGCAATCTCTGTATTAAAATGTGATCCATGCTATGAAAATGTTTGAGACCCACTGTTTTAAAGTGATGTGTGTTCCTTGTCTTGTTAATAATAATAATTAATAATAATAATTAATAATAGATATCTAGCTTTTTCTAACATGCTATGCCCATAGAGTTCAAATTGTTTTACAAAAGAAATAAATATCATTATCTTCATTTTACAGATGAGGAAATTTAACTGCAGGGATGGGGTCACACAGTAAGGCAGTGACAAGGTTGGGAATCCACTGGGCCACACTGCCTTCTATAGAAAAGATATAAATGTCATCCAAAAATGTGTCTTAGTCATGAAACGTGAGGTGTGTCACATAGATTGTAAACTCTTTGGGGCAGAGGACCTAGCACAATAGTGTCTTGCTCCATGACTTGGGCTCCTACGCACTACCACAATATAGAGTCTAAATAATACTAATAATTAAAATAATAAAAAGGATCAGAAATAAACATTAATGTCTAACATTGATTATTTCCTTCAGGCTCATATAATTTGTGGATTATTTATTTTATTTTATTTTGCATAGGGAAATAAAGGTTAAACTTATTTCAGACATTGAAAAAAAGGGGGAAAATATCTTCCACAGTGTGATATTTATTATAACTCCATGTGACAGGATTGTGCAATATTATTGTCAGACAGAGGTCATTTTAAACAGCCAGATTCTGCAACTCTTTCTTACAATTACTGGTGTGTACTCACAAAGGTAATTCTATTGGCTTCAATGGGACTACTCTGATTACTAAATACTACTCAATGCAAGTAAGTGCTGAAGAATCTGGTAGAATCTCTATATTGCCTTCTGATAAATAAGATTATAGAAACCTGCGTTTGAAACAACAGGTTTTACAAGAGGCTATTGGGTAATCCAAGGTCAGATTGATTTCCACAGGTTTCATAGAAGCCACATTCAAATAAACAGACAAAGCACATAGATGAGAAGGAAAGAAAACAAGAAAGTGAGCATGTGTTGATTATATCAAATGGGATATTTGCATTATCACATTATGATGAAGAGCAGCATGAATAAGTAAATAGATTCACTGTCTGACAGAAGTAGCATTGTAAAATACTAAGGAAACCCATTTTAGTCTGGTGCTTGCTTTCACCTACATTTGATTTTTTTAAATCATTCCTTCCATGATGTTGCCTGAACCATACTTGGCTCAATAAGAATGACAATTCCACCCATGAGCTGGGATTACGTTGATTCATTAAATTTATATGTCACCAGTTTACTAGCACCTTCTGATCATATCATAACATGAAAATGCTGGATTTTAAAATAATCCAATTTGCTTTCATAATAGCTAGGCATTATGTCTTTTATCTCAAATCAGATGTAATGGATGAATGGTTTTCACCTCCTCATCAAGAGGTGAATAACATATTGACTGATGGAGGAAGGGGGAAAATGGAAGATATTTACCATGCTGATAATTTGATATGAAGATTTTAGAGTCTGATACAAGGCATGCCTTTTAATTTGCATTTATGAACACTTATACTCTCACACTCACTGATTTTTTATTGTTAAGGCATGCCAAAAAGTGTGTTATTCATTAGCAGAAAATGTGGGGTTTTGGATCAACTCATTACCCGTGAAATTGATTTTCAATTTCCAAAACTAATGGGATAAATGAAATATGCCTGTATAAACTGTCAGATGGCATAGATACTGAGAGGCAGATTCTCAGCTGGTGTAAATTGATGTCAATTGGCTTCAATGGAACTACAATGATTTGTACCAGTTGAGTATTTGCCCCTAAGAATAATAATAAGAAGGTCTACTGGTATAGTTAATGATGACTTCATTTTCCTTTAACAAACATAGATACATTACCCATACTTTTTTCTCTTTCACTGATGCTTTCAGTGGTGTTAGACCACTGTGCAGACTTCAACAGCTCTTCTTCCAGGTGCTTAAATGAGCCATTTAAAAATATTTTCTGTGTCTGAGAGAAAATTTGGGTCTCTGTACAATGACATATGTTTTTTTCTTCCCTTGAGTAAGATCTGTGGGGTCAGAACAACGTGGATAACATTTAATAGCCAACAAATGTACACTCACACATTTGAGTCTTTATGATTTGGCATTTTTGAAATCAGTAGTTTATAACAACAAAGCCACAATGATGCCATGTTTGGGACAGAGAAAATTGGGTCTAAAATGTAAGTTGTCCCTTATATTCTAGATACCCTGTTAGCAAAATGTGTGAAATCTAAATAGGAAGCTGCATTCCACTGGTTTCAGAATACATACTGTGTCATGCATGGGAAGTTGCTGTACATTCCCATATTGCTGCTATAGAAACATTGTTTTGAAATAATAGATTTCATAAGAGATTATTTAATAATTCAAGAGCAGATTTTTATCATGTAAAGGCAGTGTTGTAATGGATAAGATATTGGAGTGGAGATGCTGCTTGTATTCCTAACTCTGCCATTGACTTGCTGTGTAATCTTGAGCAAGTCGCTTTAGCTTCTGGTGTGACAGTCTCCCCACCTGTAACATGGGGATAGTGCTACTTCTCTTGTTTTGTCAGGCCTCATCCTTGAGATACATGGATGAAAAGTGCTATATAAGAGCTAAGTCATTATAATAATAGTATAGTACTTTTCACCAATAGATCTCAATGCACTTCACAATCTGTAAGGTATTTATTCTCACAACAACTCTGTGAGTAGAAAAATGCTACTATCCCCATTGTACAGATGGGGAATTGAGGCACAGAAACTTGCCCGAACTGTCACAGGAAGTCTGTGACAGAGCAGGGAACTGAACCTGGATTTCACAAATCCTAGGCTAGTGTCATAACCACTGAATAATCCTTCCTCCCTATTATTATTAGCAAATGAGACATGCCATTCCTTTCCATACAGGATTGAACAATTATTTGTCTCTAGCACTTTCTCAATCTTGAACTTTCTTCTAAGCTGCACCTATATATACATAGTATTTTCTATGGTCCTTATCCTCCCTTTACTGAAGTCAGCGATAAAATTCTCATTAAATTCCATGGAATTCCAAGGAGCAGCGCTTACGTCCACTAGGAATGACATGAACAGTCATCTGATCAAAATGGTACTTTCTTGTTTAGTCACTCGAGACAAAAATCTAGTGGGCTTCTAATATGAGAGGACTTTAAGTTATCAGATCTTTTTACCATGGTCGATCCCTGAAAGACAACACAATAATCTGCTTTTTTATCCTACAGCAAAATTTTCTGTCAATTTGATATTCGTTTAAATGTGAAAGGAATGACTGCTTCTCCTGGTATTCTGTTTGTTCAGATTTGTGAGTAATTTCCCTTCACTTTATTTCTTCCTTTTGAGGGAATCTGGGTTTTAGTCTCCCAAAATTACTTTTCATAAACTCACACACACAAAATGCAGTCGGCTTCCATTCAGTCATCCCTATTCATGTTCAAATATTTGTGCTTCTCCAGATACCATTTGCATATATCACCTGCTGCAAGCCCTAGAAATTCAGAAGGCACTCTGATGAGAGTAGAAGCATCTTTGTGTAGGTTTTTGTTTCAGCAGCATCCCTACAGTTAAATAGTACACATAGAGGAAATGGGGAATTAATACAATACTATCCCAATTCCAGGCTTGTTCAGCTGATTTTCCATGAGCACAAGATTTCTTCATGAACTGTGAGAATTTGTACACAATGACTCTTTGAACATAACAGAGTGTTCATTTCCAGTAAGGACCTGCCACATCACTGAGCACTTGGCAGAAGCTTGATTAGGAGGAAATAAAGACAGGATAGCCGTTCTGTATTTGAAAACAGCTGCTACATCTTTTGTGTCCTCCTAAAATCAAACCAAAATACCGGAAATAATGTGCCTTTAAGTGTCATATCATGCCAGGTTGTTGGCAGTATTCATCAGATGGAACTGAAATTAATCTACCACATTTCATCTCCTGAACAAACTGATCTTCAGAGGAAATTTTGAACCATATTATTTACCACACCCACATCATACAGTTTTTGCCAGCTGAATACCTGTGACCTAGTGGCTGGCTAGGCTTTCAGAAACCATTTCAATTTTCATAAGATTTCCAAACACAATCAGATGTTACTAGTAAGTTGTTTGGTTCTATTCATAGCCTTATGAATGTGGTCTGAGTTAAGTAATTATTTTCTATTTGGCACCCAAATTGGGGAACTAAATTATTCTCATTGGTTGATCTAATTATCTCAGAGTATTTCTGCCAGTCCAACATAACTAACATCCTTGTTGACAAGCATTCAGACGAAAAGAATATGCACACCTCTATAAATGAGCTGTTATCCTGAAGTCTGGATAACTGGAATTTTGGTCCTTATTAATAATGGCCAATTCACCAGGCAAGTTATAAAGCTTCTATACAGAAAACATGAAGGAGTCTTAACATAAGATGTAGAGAGACTAGGATATTATATTGCCACACTGTATTTTGTCTTTCGGCTTCTTTTTGTACATATATAATACACATTGCATTTTATTAATATCCCTATTATAGCCTTTATCAAAATAATAATAGGTGTTATCCCTTCATGCACTCAAATGTATAACAGTTAACTCTGATTATTGAAATAATATTTGTCTAGTCCAAACATATTAAGAGAAAAACAGAGACATGACAACTATATTGGGTACAACTTTGGTGGTTTACAATACTAAATAAAACAGACATACTTTTTTCATTTAAAATTAACATTATTCATCTTTTAAGGGACATGCTTTTGTTATAATTGTTTGACTGCATAACATGCCTGTTCATGTAAAAGTCTTATGTTATTTCTAATAAAAAATTACAATAGGTGACAATATATTATGTAATCCCACCTTGAATCCAAACTACTAGATTGTAAATCCACATGGCAGTACCATATATTGAAATGCCATATCTCCATGTATAGCAGCAAATGCACATTTATTAAATTTACTATATTCCCTCTGATGGGGTTCTAAATAGCCATAACAAAATGTAAAGCACAAGGTCTAAATGTTTAATTGTATATCTATTCATGTTTAAAATTTAATTAATATCCTTTAGCGGGGGAAAAAAAACCCCACCACCTGTCCTCAACAAACTCCACTACTATGACCAGTATCATTAATAGGGAAGATGTTTGACCCTACTAGCTAAGCTATTTTAAGTGCATGGCTTACCCATGTCATAAGAAACTTGAACTAAAGTACATTGCTATGGGGCATGAACTTGCTCATATTAAAGTCAACTGCAGTTTTGCTACTGACTTTACTAGGAGTAGGATTGGACTCCTGGTTGTAAACTTGTCTGCTGCAAAAGGAAATTACCCTAACCGAGCTCCTATTCTATTATCCTGACTCATTATTTTAAACTGTCTGCAAGAGGATAAATTGGTACAGTATGCACATTGCTACAGTATTCACACTACTACATTATTGCAAGGAATATTGATTTCCTTAACATTAGTATTCATCATTCTTTGTTTGAGACTTGTATGCTCACTGAAATTGAATTGATGTGATTGCATGTTTCTTGTATGTGTAAAAAATGTTGTTTATCAAATAATTGCATTTTGCAGGTTACTTTGAAGTCAAAATATCAACTGTGCCTTTCATTCTTTCTGCCTTGGTTTCTATCCAGTTTGCTGTTTCTAAATATCATGTTGGCTAGGTAGTTAGTTAGCACTTCTGGAAAATAGCCTTATACTTTAAGCTGGCTGTCTTTGACTTACTGCTCAGAATATCCCAAGGAGCATTACCTTTACCTCTCCAGGTCCCTGAACCCTATGCTAACAGTCATTTTAGCTGACTGTCATTTTTTCTCCTGTATCAACTACATACAAAATATGGATTTTTTTTTCTTTTTGCTCTACAAAGATAGGGATTTTTCGCACTCAAATTAATGGCTAAAACTTGCTGTTTGTTTATCCTTTTATCTAGAGTGAATTCTAACTATAACCTTTCAATAAAAATAGAATTCAAAGATAGGGGGGATTGCAGCTAACACTCAGAACAGGAGAGAAAATACACTGCATAAAAATGTTAGGATATACTGTTAAAATGCAAATAAAATAGAACTTACTGTATGTTGACACTGTCTAGTAGCATAAAGCTTCCTAATATACATAAAGCAGTCTCTCTCTCTATATTATAATAGTCAAGGAAATTAACCAGGCATTGCAAGTTTTGTGTTTCAACTTTCAATAGTCTATTACAATATTTTTTATAACATCTTAGCTCCCTCCCCCACCCTTATTCCAGAAAAGAAAATAAACCAAACCTAAACAGAAAAGGTAACAATCAAGGATCACTACTGCTTTGAACAACTTCTTTTAAAGAAAAGTTTCCACTTTTAGCTGCCAGTAATTCCAAGGCTAAAGTAAGTTAATCGTCTTACCTTATTCACCAATGTAAAGTGAATCTAGCTTGGCTCAGTGATGCACTGCTCAATGCTGCTTCTCTGCCTGCTTTCCCTCTGCTGCCTGTTACAGTATCTCCACTGCTGGATGTACTTGCATCTAACTGGGGCTCCCTCTCTCCCAGCATCACTTTTAACTCAGGCAGGCAGGGAGCTGAAGCCAAAGGGACTCTCTATCTGATTGGTTTCCATTCAGTGCCCATGATTAATAAGAAACGTCCCTCACACAGAGAGATATTGCTGCTGATGGAGCCGCAGTGCTCAACATGAGAAGGTTTGGGGCTGGGGGGAGTGCAGGCTTTGCCAGGCATACAGTGATTTGCAAGTGAATGCAGTGGGAGGCTACCGAGAGGAGGGCTTTGTCAAGGACCCCCTTTTGATAGAATGAGCCTCTGGGTTTGAAGTCTCAGTTAATCAGCCCAGTTTAATCTGTTTTCAATTTTAATAATAAAGGTGAAGGCATGTCTGTAACCTGTAAATCATCTGGAGAAAAGATTTACCCGCATTATCTATCGTTGTGATTCAATGCCATTTGTGCACATGCAATCACTGAAGAATTTGATATTATCCGGTGCCAGTGCAGGGACAAAAGATTTGAAGTTGAAAGAAGGAGAAGGTGAAGAAGATCCGCCACCCATTCCCAAGTTTACAGCATTAGATTCATTTACAGAGATTAGTAAATGATGGGAGTGTTATTGTACCTCAAAACGCATAATGCCACATTATTAAGAATGTTTCACTTGTCATGGTTAACAGTTTTAGCACAATTACTGATATATAGTTCTGCCAGCTAAGGGTAAACAAATTTCCTGCTTCACAGTGCAGTCTGATTACCTACAGGGGACAGGAAGGAATCTCTCTTCCCCACTTCCTACCTCCCCCAGTGTATAGCAGTACATGTTTAGCTAGATATGTTCTGATTGGTTTGCACCTACGTCTGAAGCATCAGATAATGGCCTCAATAGACCACAGAACTGATGAAAATATAAATATAAACCCCATCCCTGCATCCAATCTTTTTGCTCCCTTATCCCTTGGGCAGCCTGTGTCTTCAGCCAGAGACAGCTGGGGGTTATTTCAGTCACTGGCATAAGTCATGGTGACCATTAACTTGTAATGACCTCTTAGGGACTGTTACTGGTCAGGATCATTGGTGCAGAATATGGTCCATCCATGCTGCAAATATACGTTTCACTGGGCGTGCGGGGATGATGTAGGGCAACAGCGGAATAACCAAATGTCTATGTGGAGCACCACTAAAACAGTGCAAAGGGCCTATGTTCCTACTCTTTGGCTAATTTAGAAGTGTATTTGTGTTTCAAATGCAGAGATGCAAAAGTACCTCATATGTAGGGCTCTACCAAATTCACAGTCCATTTTGGTCAATTGCATGGTAATAGGAATTTAAAAATCATAAATTTCATGATTTCAGCTATTTAAATCTGAAATTTCATAGTGTTGTGATAGTGGGGTCCTGACCCAAAAAGGATTTGTGTGGGGGTCACAAGGTTATTGTAGGGGGGGTTGCTGTATTGCTATCCTTACTTCTGTGTTGCTGCTGGCAGCAGTGCTGCCTTCAGAGCGGGACCGCTGGAGAGCGGCGGCTGCTGCTGGTTGGGAGCCCATCTCTGAAGGCCGAGCTGTCGCCAGCAGCAGCACAGAAGTAAGGATGGCATGGTATGGTATTGCCACCCTTATTTCTGCACTGCTGCTGGCGGGGTGCTGCCTTCAGAGCTGGGCCCCCGGCCAACAGCCCGCCCCTCTCCGGTCACCAAGCACTGAAGGTAGTGCAGAAGTAAGGGTGGCAATACCGTGACCCCTCTAAAATAATGTTACGACCCCCGTGCAACTCCTTTTCGAGTCAGGACCCCCAATTTGAGAAATGCTGGTCTCATCCATGAAATCTGTATAGTATAGGGTAAAAGCACACAAAAGACCAGATATCACTGGAAGGAGACCAGACTTCATGGTCTGTGACGCGTTTTTCATGGCTGTGAATTTGGTAGGGCCCTACTCATATATAAGTACTGACACCAGTTCATACTTGTGAAATAGTATTAGGGTTATTGGTTTGGATTTTTCAGGGAGAAAAAATCTGCTCATCACTGCAGAGAAACTTTACTAAAACAAAGAGCAGTGTTAAGATGACAATACAGAGGAGGAGCAGAATATTATACAGGGCAAATCTGATGACCTATAGGACTGGAGTAATAGAAATTAAATTAAATTTAATAGCCCAAACTGCAAGGTCATGCATTAAGGGACTAACAATAAGAATTTCTGCTGTAAGCCGGGGGCTCACTGGAGTACAACAGAATGGTACTCAGTTGTACAACTGAGGACCAGAAAGACCTGTGTGTATTAGTAGAACTCAGAATGACTGTGAGGCAACAGTGTGGTGCAGCTGTTTAAAATAATTACATAAATAAGCCAATGCAATCCTAGAATGTATCAGGAGAGGTATTTCCTGTAGATGTAGGGAAGTATTACTGTACAAGGCACTGGTAAGACCTCATTTGGAATATTGTATACAGTTTTGGTCACCCGTGTTCAGGAAAGATGAATTCAAACTGGATCAGGGGCAGAGAATGACTGCTAGGATGATCAGGACAATGGAGTGCCTATCTTATGAGAGGACAGTGGAAGAGCTTGGCTTATTTAGCCTAGCAAAATGAAGGCTATGAGAGAATACGGTTGCTCTCAATAAATATATCAGGGGGTCAACACCAGGGAGGGGGCTGCGCAATTTAAGCTAAAGGACAATGTTGACACAAGAACAAATGGGTATAGACTGGCCATGAATACACTTAGGCTGGGAATGAGAAGGTTTCTAACCATCAGAGGAGTAGGGGTAGTGGGGGCAAACAATCTAACTAGTCTTAAAATGGAACTTGTTAAATCTATGAATAGGATTATATGATGGGGTTGGTATGATAGCAGGGGGCTGAAGTTGATGACCCAGGAGATCCCTTCAGGTCCTATGTCTTATGTTCCTGTGTAGATCAACCAGCCAAATTGAGTGCTTTAAAGAACAAAGAATAATTTACTTATGAATAGATTCTTCCTTAATACCACCCACCTCCCAGTTGATTGAGAATCATCAAGCCTATGTTCACAGCAGGCTGTTTCTAATGACCCATTTCACTGTCAGACATCCCATTTGAAATTCTTAAGGACCTGATCCAATACATATCAAAATCAGGGACAGTCTTTCCACTAATTTCAATGGTAATTGGGCTGGGCCCTAAATTAGCTAATTTCTACTCTGTGATACTATGCACATATACAACTCCACTGAAGTAAGTGCCTGCTGTGTGCAACAGAAGGCAGATTTTGGCCTATTATTTTGAAAGCAAAGGTGAAAACAAAAAACAATTAATGTATCTTGACTAAACATGTAGAAAACAAGGAAAGTTTTAATAAGCACTTTTATCTCATGCTGTGTCTGCTTTAATTAACAGTAGAAATACTGAAAAAAGTTAGGTGATAGGATTCTTGTCTTCACCAGTTACACAGAATTATGTGTTCAGTCAATAGCAAAGCAGAATAGGACATCTTGGCCCCAGTTTGGGGCCATATGCCATGTGCTTTTGATGCTCCACTGGCTCAAGCAGCCTTAAGCCTGGTGGCTCCAGCATGTGTGAGATTTTCCCTGAATACCAGGATGCTTGGAGGTATAGAACCACCATATTGGTTCCTGTGTGACCTCTGTACAGGTTGCCAACAGGGGCATGCCTGGCAAGGGTAGCCAGGGCTGCTTTTTGCCTCAGCATTCTTTATACCTTTTGGGGTATACTAACCTGTGCTAGGAGACTAGCCTCATGCAGAGAAGCCCCAAGGGCATGTCCGTACCCTCCTCCCATTCAACTCCACAAAGTGCTCCTCAGCCCTAGCTGAGGATCTAGTCCCTTGCCTAAAGAGAGCCATAGCCCAACTCAATACCAGGCATGCAGTGCTCAGGTGGGAAAGGCTGGTTCTGCAATGGTGCCATATTTAAGCTCTGAATAAAACAAACAACACTGTTTATATTAGCCTGTTCCTTCTCATATATTTTTATTTTTCAAAATATAGCACAATAACTACTATAGGGAAAAATGCTTTACACTAAAAAAAATAGACAATTTCTAATACAAACATCATACTATGATGATACACATGCTAAAAAGCTTTATAAAATATACCATAAAGGGGATAAACATTAATCAGGAAGAGAAGAAGGAAAAGGTCTTGGAGGGCTTCCATATTGGTATAAAAGAAGAGCAAGCAAGAGCAGAATCTATGTGAGTGCTATAAGTTGTTGAAAGATACCCCAGGAGGCAGAAAAAATAGGTTTCTCCCTGGAAGAGTAGTCAGCGGCAATAGATATGGGAAAGTAGAATGTGTACCAAAGGGTGCAGCAGGATTTGCTTTGATTTTAAGCCAGGCCGTATTTCACAGAAGTTGCTTTGTGAAGCCTTTCTGGAATCAAGCCTTTTTTCTTCTTCTTTTTAAATAGAAAGCATACTGAGCTTTGTTTGTTGGAGACCATAGTAAAACTCATCATAATCCTACTCCTGTGAGGCTCTGAATGTCTCCTGACTTCAGTGGGAGCGGAGAGCACAAAGCACCATGCAGAATCAGGCTGTCTGCTATGTTAAATAGGTTTGTGTTCAATCATTTTTTACTCCTAATGTATTAGTCTCTTGGTGTGTTATTTATATTTACTTGCTTAGGCAAATCTGAATTCAAATTAATGCACCAATTTTACATTTTCCACCAACATGCAGGATATCAGAATAGCCCTATCACATGGTTTCATTAGTTATTTTAATCTCATCATCAGAGAAGCTCTTGGCCATTTCAGCTACAAAAAGAACACATCCCTTTGGGATTTGCCATGATCCCATGGGAAGCAAGGTAAGCTAAGGTATGGCAAGGTATGGTAAGATCCCATGGGAAGCAAGTCTGAGGGGGGAAAAAGTTCAAGAGAGTTGGCAGTTTTTCAAAGAGACATTATTAAGGGCACAAGAACAAAATATCCCACTGCATAGGAAAGGTAGGAAGTATGGCAGGACACCACCCTGGTTTAAACAGGAGATCTTCAATTATCTGAAACCCAAAAGAGAGCCCTACAAAAAATGGAAACTAGGTCAAATTACAAAGGATGAATATAAATAAATAACACAAGTATGTCGGGACAAAATTACAAAGGCGAGGCACAAAACAAAATTAAACTAGCTAGGAAGGATGACAAGAAAATATGCTACAAGTATATTAGAAGCAAGAGGAAGACCAAAACCCGGGTTGGCCCGTTATTCAATGAGGGAAGAGGGGGAAAAATACCAGAAAACGTGGAAATGGCAGAAGTGCTAAATGCTTTTTTTTATTTCAGTTTTCATCAAAAAAGGTTAATTCCGATTGGACATCTAACATAGTGAATGCCAGTGAAAATGAGGTAGGATCAGAGGCTAAAATAGGGAAAGAACAAGTTAAAAATTCCTTAGACAAGATAGATGTCTTCAAGTCAGCAGGGCCTTATGAAATACATCCTAGAATACTCAAGGAGCTGACTGAGGAGATATCTGAGCCATTAGCGGTTATCTTCGAAAAGTCATGGAAGATGACAGAGATTCCAGAGGACTGGAAAAGGGAAAATATAGTGCCAATATATAAAAAGAGAATTAAGGACAATTAAAGACCAGTCAGTTTAACTTCAGTACCTGGAAAGATAATGGGGCAAATAATTAAGCAATCAATTTGCAAACACCTGGAAGATAATAAGGAGATAAGTAACAGTCAGCATGGATTTGTCAAGAACAAATCATGTCAAACCAATGTAGTAGCTTTCTTTGACAGGGTACCCAGCCTTGCAGATGGGTTGAAGCTGTAGATGTGGTATATCTTGACTTTAGTAAAGTTTTTGATACTGTCTCGCATGACCTTCTCATAAACAAGCTAGGGAAATACAACCTAGATGGAGCTACTATAAGGTGCGTGCATAACTTGTTGGAAAACTATTCCCAGAGAGTAGTTATCAGTGGTTCACAGTCAAGCTGGAAGGGCATATAAAGTGGGGTTCAGCAGGGATCAGTTCTGGGTCCAGTTCTCTTTAATATCTTCATCAATGATTTAGATAATGGCATAGAGAGTACATTTATAATGTTTGAGGATGATACCAAGCTGGGAAGGGTAGCAAGTGCTTTGGAGGATAGGATTAAAATTCAAGATGATCTGGACAAACTGGAGAAATGGTTTTAAGTAAATGGGATGAAATTCAATAAGGACAAATGCAAAGTACTCCACTTAGGAAGGAACAATCAGTTGCACATATACAAAATGGGAAATGACTGCCTAGGAAGGAGTACTGCAGAAAGGGATCTCGGGGTCATAGTGGATCATAAGCTAAATATGAGTCAATAGTGTAATGTTGTGTTGCAAAAAAAGCAAACATCATTCTGGGATGTATTAGCAGGAGTGTTGTAAGCAAGACATGAGAAGTAATTCTTCCACTCTGCTATGTGCTGGTTAGGCCTCAACTGGAGTATTGTCTCCAGTTTTGGGTGCCACATTTCAGGAAAGATGTGGACAAATTTGAAGAAAGTCCAGAGAAGAACAACAAATATGATTAAAGGTCTAGAAAACATGATCTATGGGAGAAGATTGAAAAAGTTGGGTTTGTTTAGTCTGGAGAAGAGAAGACTGAGCAGGGACATGATAACAGTTTTCAGTTAAATAAAGGATCATTAAAAGGAGGAGGGAAAAAAATTCTTCTCCTTAACCTCTGAGGATAGGACAAGAAGCAATGGGCTTAAATGGCATCAAGGGCAGTTTAGGTTGGACATTAGGAAAAAACTTCCTAATTGTCAGGGTGGTTAAGCACTGGAATAAATTACCTAGGGAAGTTGTGGAATCTCCATCATTGGAGATTTTTAAGAGCAGGCTAGACAAACATCTATCAGGATGGTCTAGATAATACTTAGTTCTGCCATGATTGCAGGGGACTGGACTAGATGACCTCTCAATGTCCCTTCCAGTCCTACGATTCTATGATGATGAAATGCAAACTTTTTTTTTAAGGGAAGCACCTATTTTAATTCACAGTTCATCCCAGTTGCCAGATCACGCCTTCCTGTATGTAAAGCAACAGAGGAGCACAGTGGGACACATCATGGCCTTGAGACTCAATAGTATTTACTCTAGCTTCCCCTCTGGAATGTTGGACGGGATAACCCATGGAGAGGCAGTGTCCATGGTTCTGCATTCCCACAGTTATCCTGAGATCTGTTGGGAAAATCAGGTTGCTTATTGCTAGTAACATCTTCCCATATATAGGGTGCAGTTCTTGAGCTTTTTAATAGGCTCAGTGTTAGAGATATTGTATAAGGTGTCTCTAATGTTCCTCTAATAAAGGAAAAATTGCAGAAAATTCTGAGAATGGAACAGTTAAGAAGCACATGAATAACAACCTTCTTCAGACTTGCAAGAGCAAAACTGATCAATTTTTTCATTCAAGCACTGTACATTTTGACCAAAGTCCATAAAGCTCTGTGAAGCATAAGGAAACCAGATTGAGTTATTGCCATTAATTTAAAAATGGCATGTAAGCTCTTCCATATAGTCTTCTAGTCAATCATATCAAGAGAAAACAATTAGCTCTTCTCCTAGCTTTTCTCCAAGGCTTCTGCTCTCTTCCTGTAAAAGGCATTAAGTGATTTAGAAATTAAGGGGAACATGACTTCTCCCTCTCTAAGATTGACAGAACACTACTAAATCGGACCTGACAAGTGCTTGATTTTGGCTGGCCCTCTGTGTTGTACTCAAGGGAAGGGAGGGGAGGGGAGGGACAAAAAAAAAGACAAAATAAGAAACCAGCAGACCCCATTGCACATCTATGCAAAAAGCAACTCCCATTCCAGTCTCAGAGTGGGAGTTACAGTACTGAAACTGTCTACAAACTCCCCAAAGTAGCATGATGGGATGGGGAGGAAGCAGGAGCAAGGTCAGATCTTGGTAAGGATGATTACCTAATGTTTGAAAAGTACCATGCAACATTTACCAGTTTAAAACAAAGCAAACATAAAATGTAAATCAGACATAACAATATGCCACAGGACCAGTTGGTTTCAGGCTGGTAAGTCTACAACTGTAATGTATTTGGATTATCAGAGGCACAGCAGTGACTGTAATTGTTAAGATTAAGTTCCAATTTTGATTCCAACAGTTACCCCCCATGTACACATGCATCTTTTGTTGCTCATCATTTTCTTGAGATAAACTAAATCTTCGGGGCCAACATTTCCATCCTCAGTATCAGCCCAGAGATAAATTATTTTGAGATAGTTGGCACACAACTACTTGCCATTTTTTTAGGTACATATGTGTGGAACAAAAATCTTCCCATATGTTCCCATCAGAAACTGTATATCTCAAAAGAAAAAGTTACAAATAGATTTAAAAAAAACCCCATGTATGATATGTAAGTAGGAGCCAATTTTCAACAAACTCAGTAAAGCAGTTTTAAAGTTCCAACTATTTCAAACAGACAGTGGTACAGAGTTTTAAGCAAACTAAACTCTATAATTTCTATGATTTCACTATTATTTATTGTTCCAAAACATGGATGGGAATACAACATGTTGCATGTAGTTGGTGTACTATATTTATGCTATATCAGAAATGACATTGAATGATATGGCAAATATAAAGCTAAAAAGAGAAAGTTAATATAAAGGCATATGCATAAGTATGTAGAGTTCAGACTGAGTTTTCTCTACCTTAACTCTGTATTTACTGACTTTCTGAGAGCTCAGTTTCATTAAAGCTGGATATAATTAGTGCCATTTCATTCCCTGACCTGAGACACCATCAGAAGAGAAAACTGTAAAGACACTTGCTCCTGCTATAGGGCTGAAAGAACTTCATTAAAATGTTATTTGGCATGTACAACATAGTTAATAATATAATTTAATTTGAGGTTTCTGAATCCATTCTCTACTCCAACAAGTCCCATTTTCCTAATGTTCAGGGCATAGTAGGGAGGGACTGTGTAGATACTCAGCAAAGGTCCTGGGCAGTCCAACACAGTATGTGAGATGGTCACTGCTCTCTCATGTAGCCTGCTTTGCTCATTGGAAATCGTGAACCAAATGGTTTGTATCCAAGGTAGGTGAACCACAGTTTTGTGTATCCCAATACATGATCAGGTCTCCCTGGGTATATTAACAACTATATTAACTATAGAACAGAGGGCCAGATTTACAAAAAAAGTATTTAGGAGCCTAAAGATGCAGATATGTACCTAGTGGGATTTAGAAAAAATGACTAAACAGGTTAGGCACTTAATTCCCATTGAAAGTCAATAGGAATTAGTCACCTAACCAGTTTAGGCATCTTTTGTAAATTCCACTAGATGTCTATCTGTATCTTTAGGCTCCTAAATACTTTTGAAAATCTAGTTCAGGGTCCTTATGTTCAGGAATGGTTGAATCCGTTCAAATTTAATTGAATCTGACAATTAGGTTTTAGAGAGACAAGGTAGCTGAGGTAATACCTTTTATTGGACCATCATCTGTTAGTGAGAGTGACAAGCTTTCGAGCTTACCTCACCCACTCTGCGTCTCTATGCTGGGACTGACATGGCAACAACAACATTGCAAACATAAGGTTTATGGAAGTTCAGGAAAAAAGGTTTAGAGATTCAGTTTGGATAAACATTTGAGTACACATAGAAACCTTCATCTGCCATGACTTCATAGTCTTGATCTTGAAAGTCTTCTCTTGGTGTATGTCATGTGACAATGGTAAAGAATGGCCAAAAAAAAAAAAAATGTTTTCGTCTGATATCAAACGAACAAGGAACTTTATCAGACTAAAGGAAACAGTATTATCCCTAAAGTGACTTTGTCTCTGTTTGTATCTCTGCATCACTGCAGACCTGCTGGGCCTGACTCTGCTGTGCTTTGTACAAAGTGCAAATAAAAATGCTACCAAATCAGATTAATAGCATTTAACCCCCACTTTGCTTGGGGGGGGGGGGGAAATAACTACACAAGATTCAATCTAGTGGGGAACCAGGCCCTCTGTCTATTACCTGCCCAGTCCTCTTCTGTCTGGCTTCCGGCTGCTAAAGATGTAAAGAATCAATACAGATGTATAATCTTCCAAGTGCAGAAGGCTGTTTTGCTTCACTACCATTGCAAGTGCAACTCCTCTATGTCAGTAAGAAGATTAGTTAGATGAAGTCCTCCACCCTGCAGTGGTAGTATATGTCAAAACCACTGTTAATTCACTCCCATATCGAGTGTTGCCAACTTTGGTGATTTTATTGTGAGTCTTGTGGCATTTGGTGTTTGTTGTTTTTTTTTTTAAGCCCCTGCTCCTGTGGTCAAATGATTATGCAAAATTTTTTCATATTTTAAGTAAGTTCCTCACCTTCATGGTTGTGAAGAAAAGCTGGAAAATGTGACCCAAATGCACCCTAAAGTCTCAAAAATCAGAAGGGAAATTAAAAAAACCCTGGATGTTTTATTATTTGTTTACAATTTATCATGGTTTTTAAGCCAACCTCAGAATATTTTGGGCCCTGAATCCTGATTTTTGAATGTTTGGGGTTACTAGTATGTTTACTTGAAGGGTACAGAAGGATGAAACATGGAGAGAAAATGAGTTTGTCTGAGGAGACATGGGTTTATGGGTTATCACCAGATGGTAATAAAATACTTTGCTGTGTTTTCCCTTTTCAGAGTTCAGTCCTGACCCATTCAAGCCAAAAGGAGTGTTGCTATTGATTTCACTGTATGGAGTCAATGATCCTTATGACTGAATTCTGCTACGAGGCAGGAGTAACTTGGTGTTTATCTAGGGTCACTCTCATTAATGCAGCTGGGGTAATCCTATGCTCCAATTCTTTCCCATAACATCATTTCTTAAACTTGTGCAGTTCAACGTCCCTGTTTTGCACAGAATCAAGCTCAGTGTAGGGCCCAGTCCTCTCATCTTTACCCCAGCCATCTCCAATTGGCCCTAATAGGTATTTTCCTTAACGAGGGATCAAGCCATATGTAATTAATTTTTGGAACAATAGATGTTTTGAAAGCAATTAATCTAACCCCAGCAGGATAATTTGAGAGGAGATTACCGTACTGGCACCTATTTAATGATGCCGATTATCCTTTATGAATATCAGAATAGTGATTTTATAAATATACTATTGAATTCCAACATATTTGAGACCTGAATATTTTTCAGAAGGTTAATGGAAAATCCAGAACCATTGTAAGTATGAGTGGAACCATACACATATCAAGCTTCCTTAAAGCAAAGTTAATAAAACCACAAACTATTTACTAAAATGCAGTTAAAAACTGTGGTCATATTCTGTCAGCATGTAAGTGCTTTTGAAATTGGAAAGAAGAGGGAAAGAGATTTCAGAAGGGAGGACAATTTAGCAGAGGGGTAAAAATAAAGAGGCGAAGAAGAAAAGTGAGAGTAACTATATTAGGCAATCTAAATCTGGGACTAGATCATCCTGGTCCCAGTCTGAGGTACAGCAGTTTTGTGGTCTGTAACGTACATACAATATAGTGGAAGCAATATAAAATACATCAACAGATGCCAGATCCCAAGAGCCATTGAGCACACACAACTTCCAATGACTGTAATAGGAGCAGATCGTTGTCTTGCATCTCGTAGGAGAAGGGCCAGCTACAGTAGTGCAGTACACTGTTAGTGTGCTCCCAAAGATGGCTGACAGGGACAGCAAAACAACATGGTTGCTTAGCATATAGAAAATCAACCCACAGGTTTGTATGATGCCAGCCATGAACTTTAACATGTTCCTGAATCCTCAGTGCTGACCTTTATTATGATTATTTATTTATACTGGGGTAGCACTGAGAGGCCTCCTCTGACCTGGGGCCATATTGTTCAGGACACTCTAAAAACACAAAGTAGAAGACAGTTCCCATCCCAATGAGCCTAAAGTTTAAATTCACAAGACAGACCAAAGGTGGGAGGGGAAACAGAGATGCAGAGAAGTGAAATTATCTCAAAGGTCATCCAGGAGATCAATGATGGGGCTAGGCAAAGAGGCCAGATCTAGGCTCCCAGCCTAGTTGCTCTATCCAATTGACCATGCTGCTGATCTGAGATCAACCATTGCAAGCTGTCAGCAGCTTAATTGTGGCCACATTGCTCCTGGGACTGGAAGAATGAGAACTGATATGTGCGTTCTGTTCTCTCACACATCAGTCAATACTCCAGCACTGTGCAGCTTGCCAGTTTAATAACAATCCTTTCATCAACAGTAGGATCCAATGGACACCTATACTTACATGCATGAATTTTCCCTAAATGACCACAGAGTTTAGAAAACCCTGTTTTGTTGCCTATGTCAACCATCCATGAGAGACCTCTGGAAATGCTGCAATGTTGTCCTCCAGCACTGCTCTTCTCAGCTTTATATGCAGAGGCCAAATTACTTTGTCTCTTTATTGAGGCTGCTACAGCAATGATAATGCACCCCAGCTGTTTGCATTTTGAAGCACAATTTGGGCAGTTGCAAATCACATTGCCCACAGATGGATGCTCAGACCCTAGTAGTTTCCCCATTTCTTGCCATTTCTGTTGTTTTCATTTTGTGCTGATTATTTATTATTATTTATATTACAATAGCGCCCAGACACTCCCACTGAGGTGAAGGCCCCATAGTCCTTAACATTATACAAATACATAGTAAGAAACAGCCCAAGCCCAAAGAAACTGCAATCTAAATAAACAAGTCTGTAGTATTATTACTGAGCTTATTTGTTCTTCACATCCCTTGTAAAAGACATACAAATGCTTGGGAACAAAATAAAGAACAAGAAAATTTTAGCAAGCTTATGCTCTAATAAATTTGTTAGTCTCTAAGGTGCCACAAGTACTCCTGTTCTTTTTGCGGATACAGACTAACACGGCTGCTACTCTGAAACTTAGCTACATGTGCTATAGCAGTAGGGCGAATTGAAACAAAAAAGCACCTTGCTCAAAAGCTTTGGGTAGCATATAAGAATAGGTGATAGCTAACCCAAAATAACGTGTTACAACAGGGTAGCTGTCAGCAACAATTTTCCCCTCAATTTTTCCACATTTCCTCAGCAATTATTCTAAATATTCCACAAATGATGGAACAACAATTTCTATCATTTGCTACCAGTCCATGCCATTTCTGGGAATTAAGCCTAAAATTTCTAATGCAAAAATATATTGTGGTCAATTCAGTTAAAGATATTAAGCCTTTAAATAAGGATTATTGTTCCTAAATGTTGAATGAGGTCTTTTGTTACTAAGCTTCAATGACAATTTTATCCAGTCACTACCAAGAAACCGTCTTCACGGTTATACATATACATATTATATACATATAATGCAATGTATAAAAATTGTTGCATTGTCTCAGGCATAAACCTAGCCATTTAGTGCATGGGTTGTTAATACAGTGAATTCTTTTCAATTCTCTCAAGCTAAGTCAAGCATAGAGCAGAGGTTGCTGTAGAAAAAAGAAGTCTTCAGGTTAGATTCCCTTGCAGCTTAGCATCTAGGAAACAAAGGATAACTTGTAGTAAGTACAGTGATTCCATTTGAACTACTATAGGCTACTAAAGGCTTGTCAGAATTTCCATTCTAAGCCCTACTTTTGAGAGGTTTCTCTTATAATTCAAAAGTGAAAAAAAATGTGTCTGGTAAAACTTGACTTGCAAGCAAGTTCTGAATTCAAAAGCAAAACAAATGTATATATTTGTTTTTTTGTATGTTTAACTTCTCAAATGTAACAATGCATTAATGTCTGTCTTTGAACAGAATACAATGCAATACAATACACAGATCCAATCATTAGCCCATTTTCACCCCTCACGAGTCTTCCTCTCCTCTTATTGCTTTGTTCTTAGCCTCCTTCCTCTGCAAAATACAGGTGGGCCTTTAAGCGCTTCGCAAGCAGCTAGGCCAGAAGTACCATTTTGCTGGCCTTTTGTGAGTAATTGGAGATTTTATATATGAAAAACAGTTTGTGGGCAGATAAAGAGGAGATCATATGAACAGGGCCACCTCTAGGATTTTTGCCGCCCCAGGCAGAAACAATTTTGGCCGCCCCCCTCCCCCTCGTTTTTTTCTTACCCCACCCCCGGCCCTGCCTCAGCTCCGCCCCTTCCCCAAATCCCCAGCCCTGCCTCCTCCCCCCAGGCTCTCAAGCCTAGGAGGGAGGGGGAGAAGCGGCGCGTGCGCCGCGGCCACTCGGAGTCTCCCCCTCCCTTCCAGGCTTTCAAACCTGGGAGGGAGGGAGGGTGAGCAGCGGCGCGCGAATCAGCTGTTTCACGCGCCGCGGCTGCTCGGGATCTCCCCCTCCCTCCCAGGTTTGAGAGCCTGGGAGGGAGGGCGAGCAGCGGCGCGCGAATCAGCTGTTTCGCGTGCCGCGGCCGCTCGGGATCTCCCCCTCCCTCCCAGGTTTGAGAGCCTGGCAGGGAGGGCGAGCAGTGGCACGCAAATCAGCCCCTAAAAATGTGCCGCCCCAAGCACCAGCTTGTTTTGCTGGTGCCTAGAGCCGGCCCTGCATATGAATTAAAAGAATTTCCTTCATGATCTGCAGTGTGTTGGACTCTGAAGGGTCTGTACTGTAATAGTGACACCTGGTAAGCTATAACTGTTGTGCAGAAGGGTCACTCATGTCTGGAATGATTTGATCATCATTTGTCTGGTAGACATGTTGTCAGAATCCAGTCTGCAATACAAATACAGGGAATATATTTCAAACCACTAATAACTTTCCAAACAGAAACAATTTTTAAAGCCCTCCCACAATGTATCACAGCACTTGAATGCACTGGAGTCCTTTGGAGAAAAACAGTACTGTATATTTTAACTATATCTTTTAATATTTTTGGTACACTGAGTACAGTATATTATTCTCTTCAAAAATATGCTCTGTTGTGATTGTAGAATATAAAAAATAATTTGAACAGTTCATCACACTACCTCCTCCTCTTCTGCGGTATCCTGAATTCTCCCTTTGTCTCACTTTGTCTACCCTCAGGCCAACGTAACCTCAGCCAAATCCTTTAGTTGCTCTGCTAGCTCACCGTAGTACCTCAGTTTTATCTAGATTGAATCTCAACCAAATGACTTGCATCCATGTCCCCCCCAGTCACATCTAGTTATTGGAGAGATGCTCATCTGCACTCTCAAGGCTGGAGAAGATGTCAACAGTGTCTTATCTGATCAATGAAGATCAAGTGAAGGGCTAAGTACATGCCAGGAGACAATCTATTGGTGGTTGTTGTATTATCCAGGCAGCAAGTGTGCAGATAAAATTTTGGATTGGAAAACCAAGATGCTACCACAGGTAAATAAGGTGGAATCCTTATGAGCTCAGTTCTAGATACACCTCTGGCTGAGTTGGCCAGAGCAACACAATTGTATCTTGTCTTGGATTACATCTGCTGGTGTACCTAGGGTGATATCAGATATCACAAAACCATCAATGGAATACTATGGAGAGAGAACATCTTGGCAGAGTCAATGGTCTACAATCTGTGCTGACTGGGTAATAGTCTCTAAATCATGGGAAAACATGGATTGGAATCAAGCCTTTGATACCTGGGCATTATGGTTTCAGCTAATAAATAGTTCTCTCATCGCTGACTAGTATGTGGGTAGCTTTTCTTCCCCTGGATCCAAAAACTGGCCTCTGAAAAAATGAAACCGGTGTTAGCGCTCACGTCTTATTAGATATGTCTGTGGCAATCTGAATATTTTTATTTAGAAGTCTACTGCAACCCTCTGAAGGATTTAATTGAGAAGCTTTGTATATAAGTGTCCTCTAAACATCAGCTTATTCACCAACCCCAAAATGAGCTGGCTTATCCATGCTTAACTTGGAAATCTGATGAGTTCAAATTTATGTAGCTTCAGGCTGTAAATTAAAAAAAAAAAACTTGCCTTCTGTTTGAAGCATCAGCATGGAAGAAACAGGGTGTAATATATTTTATAAAGTAGGATGGAAAAAAATCAGTGTTGGAACACAGTCCATTACTATATGTTTTTAATAAAAGTTATGTTTAAAATTAAAAATAGCTTGTGAAGTTCACTTTGTAATAGTAGCACTTATTATTCAAACCTACTGGTTATGGCAAAGTAATTACAAGCTTTTTCTGTACCACTGTAAGACTAGCCCATTTTCCTTTTTTTAATACTACTGTTGTCAATGTGTCATTATCATCACTTTCAATCTAATACTTGTTTAAGGTAATATGAAAGTGCACTCTTCTCACACAGGAATATATTATGAATTATTAGCTCTTAATATACAAAGCAGCATTTTAACACAGTATGAGCTTCAAAAGAAGAAATAATATATGCTAGTAAGAGAGACTGAAGAATGTTGTATGCAATGAGACATCACATTGTTAGATCTCTCAGTGAAAAGTATTCAAGGCTTTTCTTTTCTTTTTATTTTTTGTAATAAAAAAGAAGTCTTTCTACTTGTGCCTTAACAAATCAGGTGGCATCCTTCAAACAGTAGCTGGAGGAGCATTCAAAGATGACATGGTGTGATGTAGGCCAGTGGTTCTCAAAGCTGGTCCACCACTTGTTCAGGGAAAGCCCCTGGCGGGCCGAGCCGGTTTGTTTACCTGCCACGTCCGCAGGTTTGGCTGATCGCGGCTCCCACTGGCCGCGGTTCGCCGCTCCAGGACAATGGGGGCTGCGGGAAGGTACATTTCTTTGTTTTAAGGTTTAGAAAGTAAGAGATAGGATATTGTATTGTGTCTATGTTAAGGAGATTAGAAGAACGTTGAAGGCCTGGGCCCCAATGTGAATTGTTTTGATTATAAGATTTAGGAAGGCTTAATTTACAATGCCTTTTCTTGCTCAACATAAAAACTGTTGTATACCTTTGAAGGTCTCTGTAAAAGATTGTTTGTGTGAATGAGGAATGTATGCATCAGGAAAATATAAGGTGTGATGGCCATTGGTATAGCCATATGGTCGAGGAAGAAGGAGTGAAGAGACTTAAACGACATCAGAGAATCATCAACGCGCATCCATAATGAAGGGCAGATTGATGATGACCCTGTGGTGAAGGCTGGCACCCCTAAGGACAATTGATTAAATCAGAACAAAGGACAGGATGACCCTCGTGGAGGTGCATTGGAATGTTTACATCAAAAGATACACCAATTAAGAAGTAACCCGGTCTCAAACTGACACAGCAAAATCCATAGACTTCAACAGAGAAAAAAAGACTATAAGAACAGGGTGCTCTGCCATGGGGCTTTGGGTTCGTCTTGCCACACTCCAGGAGCATCGGATTGCGACCGACAGAGCCCGGCTCCCCTCTGTGACCAATCTGACTGGCCACTAGATTGATACAGACTCTGAAATGGTAACTATAAACATCAACTGGCAAGACTCTGTGTTTATGTATGTGTGTGTGCATGCGTATGACTAAAAAGCATATGCTAACTGCTGTATTGTCAATAAATGCGGCGTTTTTGCCTTCTCCTCTATAAAAGATCCAGTGTGCTTTGTATAGCATAACATTTTTGGTGGAAAATTGCGAAAGGGGGAAGAGTATATGTGCTGTAATTATTGACAATGCTGCTAAGTGATCGATCATTCAGGTGTGCGGCCGCTCTTCCTGCAGCCCCCATTGGCCTGGAGCGGCGAACCGCAGCCAGTGGGAGCCGCAATCAGCTGAACCTGCAGACGCAGCAGGTAAACAAACCGGCCTGGTCTGCCAGGGGTTTTCCCTGAGCAAGCTGCGGACCAGCTTTGAGAACCACTGATGTAGGCTACATGATTTCAGATAGAGAATATCTCTCAATGATGACAAGTTAGTGTAAAGGCAACGAAACGAGTCAGAAGAAATACCACATTACAGGTACAACAAGCAAAGTGAGGAGAAGTGTGAAAGGAGAGGCAGCTCTTTCACATAGCTATAAGTCAAAGAAGGTGGGTCATGAGTTTTGGGAAACTTTAATTTATTCATGAACCAATGGGAACTTTATATTTGCTCATTAAGTTTTTACAAGGAAAATCAGCACTTCATTCCAGGCATGTGTATGCTGCAATCATGGACAGGGTGTGATTGCAGATTGTATAGATATACATGAGCTATCTTTCGTCTAGCTCCTTGGATATGATAGCAGTGAAGCTGCACTTCAACACAGGCTGTAGGAGCCCACCTGGAGCTTGGTGTAATTACTCATGCAGTTAGCCCATGCTGAAGATTCTGCTGCCACAGCTTAACTGTTACCAGTACCCAAGCTAGCTTGAGTTTACCTACACAAGCTGCAATCACACCCCATAATTGCCATGTAGCCATACCCTCTGCCCTCTGTACAGGATAGTATGTTACTATCTAAGTAATAGCATTGATTTCAGTGTGACTACTCACAGAGAACTAATTTGCACCTTGTAGGCCCAGCCCTGGATTGTGGGTGATGTGGAACTGCAATGACCCAAGAGGAGCGCAGGGAGCATTTCCCCACAGAAAATTGGAATGAGCTCCAAACTCTTTGGTGCATAGAGAAACATGCCCACTACAGTACACCGCAGACCATGCACCACAACCTTAGCTCTGCCTCTCTGGGGATTACCAGCCTTCCATCACACTGTGTCACTCTCCTACTGCACTTCGTGCTGGACCAAACTACCCTTTCCTGATGCAACCAGCTACTACAGCAGTCATCCATAACTACTAGCTCAGGGGAAAAATATTCTGGTAAAGGGCAAAGGGGGATAGAGTTAAGATTGCATTGTGTCTGTGGTGAATGGCAGTTGTGATAATGGGAAGATATATGCTAGTGGATAGAGGAGAGGAAGGTATGAAATGTTATGTGATTTATTTCCTTGCTTTTGTGGGTTTGTCAGGTGTGTTGTATGGGTAGTAACTCTAACTGCTTCAGAACAAAGTTTTATGTGTATTAATTATATATGTTTGTGTGTATATACATAATAGGCACACTAATCCCTATTGTTTTAATTCTACAAACATTTCCATTCTAAGAGGTCATTTTTTAGCTGCTTATAACTTTTAATGTCTTGCTTTTTAGGCTGAACTTTGGTAGGTTTGTTCTCAGCCGATAAGTATATTTAGAGAGTTATGCATATTTGAAGCCATGCTGATTCTAGTCAAAAACACTAGAATAAAATAAATAAACAAAACATACAACAAAACTTCTCTTTGTTTAAAAAATACATTTTGTAAATTGTGGGTTTTTTACTCTTACTTAAAATTAGAGATGGTCAGAAACTGTGTTCTGTGGAACATTTCAAAGAACTCCCTCTCCCCCCCAAAAAAGTTTTCATTGAAAAAAACAAAAATGGTCATTCTTTTTTGCTCTGAAATGTTTTGGTTTTCAGTTTTTTGTTTTTTAAAAAAGCAAAATAAAAAATGTTCTAGGAAAGTAGAACATTTCCATTAAAATTTCAGTTGTGTCAGAACCCCCAGTTTTCCACTGAAAAATAAAAAGGTGGTGTTGGGGAACTTTTTCAACCATTCCTGTTTAAAAAGTCAGTTCACAGCTTTAACATTTCACAGTATATCAAATGGAACTTGGTTGCAGTAGGGAAGTGTTTGGAGGTGATACCACACCACAAAGCCATCCGAAGAAGTGGGCATTCACCCACGAAAGCTTATGCTCCAATACATCTGTTACTCTTAAAGGTGCCACAGGACTCTCTGTTGCTATGTCAACTATAACAGGGTTCAAAAAAAGAACTAGATAAATTCATGGAGGATAGGTCCATCAATGCCTATTAGCCAGGATGGACAGGGATGGTGTCCCTAGCCTCTGTTTGCCAGAAGCTGGGAATGGGTGACAGGGGATATATCACTTGATGATTACCTATTCTGTTCATTCCCTCTGGGGCACCTGGCATTGGCCACTGTCGGAAGACAGAATACTGGGTTAGATGGACCTTTGGTCTGACCCAGTAATGGCCATTCTTATGTACTCTCAATCTTAACTCCATTTTAACATAGTTTTTGACAGTGAATTATATATTACTGCAGGGGATATCCATGATGCTAGTAGTATTAGTATTACAAGTTTTTATCTGGAGAGAACTCTTTTTTGTGAATAGTTGACTCTTTCCTACAGGGATTTCCTCAGGAGTCAGTTTTCCTGTGAGACCAATAGATTTTACTGTTAAGAAGTTAAAGTCACCAGAGAAGCCCTGCCAATGAAATATGACTGGGTTGATTTATAAGATCAGAAACCGGGGAAAGAGGAGAGAAGACTACTGATTTTGATATGTACCTAACTGTGTAAAATGAATTTTTAGGCCTCAATCCTGCAACTACTTATTCACATTCTCATTGTTACAAACAGAGGGAGTTCTTGTGACTTCAATGAGACTAATCCCTAGTATGTAGTGGTGTAAGTGCTTGTCAGATTGAGGCCCTAAGTCTTTAATTTCTGGAGGGAAAAAAGAATACAACATGAAAGAACATAGCTCATTGATCCATATTTCTATAATTACGGGGTGTCTTGTCAGTATTGAAGTTCATTGACAAGAGCTATTTGGAGACATTTGAACAACACTCACATGGACTATATCCTGTGTTAAACAATTCTAGCATCTGTAACGAGATTGTGCCCACTCTCAATTTTTGTTGACATTAACAGTTACATCTCCACTCCAATAATCTCAGGAATTGTATCAGAGCATGTTCATTCAACAGAGCTAATCCCTGAAGCCAATGTGTGATTTTTCACTGAAAATGTGAATCTAAAGAAATAAAATGGCTGGGGACAAGGTTTGTACACCAGCAAAATGAATCTGACACAAGTCCAAATGGCATCTGTATTACTACATTTCTTAAGAAAAGTAAGGTTGCACAAGCTACCAGGCTTTTTGCCTTCATTGCCTCATTGAAAGTAAAATCCTCACTTTTTCTGCATCTAGGGATATCTGCCTAAACACCTGCCTTAGTGTTTTTGAATAAAATCCACAATATGGTTTTGCCAAGCACTGGGACATTAGGAATGTGGCACTGAATATAACACATTTTTTTTATTGTAAGAAGGAATTTAAAATGTCAGTTTACTCAGTCAGGTGAGAGTAATCCTATCCTAGAAAGTAATTAAGAGGGTTTACAGCTATTAGTTGTCTCAGGTCAGGGTGATTAGAGGAAGAATCCCATTTATTTAAATAAGTATGGGATGTTATTAATATCAGTACATCTGGGGTTTAGGACTTCACTGTCATGCAATAAACTGATTTTAGAATAATACTTTTCTATCTCAAATTATTTTGAATATACTAGAATATCTTTTACATGCATAAATACTACTTGATGGTGCATTTTTCTGGCTTTCATTCCCTTTTGCTCACATCCCCATCCCAGGACTCAACATTTTTTCTTTCAGGAAGATAGCTATGAGAATTAGATGGAAGCTGTATTATCACTCCTCCAGCCTCTGCTCCTCCTGCTGAAATGGTGGCAAGAGCTCTGCTTGCTTGCTTCAGCACCACTGATTGGGTGGTAAATAGGTAAAGCAACCAATCAGTGTGGGGGTGTTTCCCCCAGGCAGGGCTGAAATGTGCACCCCTCAACGCGTTTGTCATGACTGTGAATTTGGTAGGGCCCTAGTTATTTCACTGTAAGCACTAGTTAGTAGGCTCTATTTCCTCCCTACTTTCTAGGCTACAGATCTGCTCCTTGGAGGTGAAGATGCAGAGGAAACTCTGCAAGAAGAACCTCACAGATTTTCCATCTGACTCTTCCCCCTCCCTTGGGTTTTTTCAGTGAGAGGGAAACATTGGGTCCTGAGGCAGTTAATGGATAAGCTAAGAAACTCAAAGAAGTAAACATTCTGTCCTCAAATATTTCCACAATTTGTGGGTTAATTGTTGTATATGACCACAGGCACCTTCACTTTGAATTCACTCTGAGTATTTTTGGTAGGCTTTTCTGAATCTGCTCTTCATTAGCTTGTCAGAAATCCTCAATATCTTGCTGTACAAGGCAAGCCGAGCAACTAAGGAGGGTTCAACCCAAGTTAATATTGTACACATTTGGTTACAAAAAGCCGGGCTCTTTGATCTCTATAGTTCTGGGCAAAAGGAGACAAGGCAGAAAAATAGCTCGTGTCAGGCAGAAACCTGGAGTGAGATATCTAGTTGTGGTACCATTGGTTGTGTCTGTTATCTGCTGGCAGGAGACAGTGTCAGAAAAGTTCTTAGCCTTCAGTTTGGGTTGGTCAATGATTCCGATATCATCAATTTTCCATGTTTTGATAAATGATGACAATCTCAATTTTGAATGTATAATCGAGACATGGCTGGATGATGCTAGAAGATTTGATTTAGGGACAGTTGGTTTCAGATGGAGTTTGGTGCAACATATGCCAAAGGGGGATTGGTTGAGATGTAAATCTGTATAGATGATGATTTTTCTAATTCAGTTCAGGATTCCATGGCAATGTTATATCATAGAGCTTAGCTGCTAGAGCTGGTCAGGAAAAAAAAATCCCTAAAAATGATGAACATTTTTCATTTTCATATAAATTCTTCAGGTTTTTGTTGAGAACCTGAACTCCCTCAATCTCCTCCCCTCCCCACACATTTTGGTTTTTAGTTGCTGAACCCAAACATTTTCAGTTTTCTATTTCTTGCAAAAATTTCCATTTCATTGAAAAATAATAATAATAACAATAAAAGTGTAGACAATAACTTTTCACACAGATCTACTGGGAACACTTTGAATCTGATGTTTGGAAACACTTTCCCCAAGTCCTGGACCAGTCATTGCCTCCCGTGGTTTGAGGTTAAGTTTCAGTGAGGCACATGTCTTGATAGTCTGTCCTCAGAGACTAAAGGAATATGAAGGTGTCCCAAGAGCTGTGAAGGAGAATCGTTCACTGTCAACAGTTTAGTAGGATTTTATCATGATATTTCCATATTGACCAACAATAGACTGATTAACTACATTCCTCTTCCTTACTTCCACCCACCCAGGTTTACTAATTGCCTGCAACAAATGCATTAGAGACGGTGGCCTCAGCACCAGGTCTTAGGTTTAGGCTGATCGTTTGCATCAGAGATATATTTATTTCATTCTTATGGAATGTCTATGTGAGATGCATATAAGTCTATTTGAGCACATGTCTGGGGAAGGCAGAAGTGATTGTGGTTTGTTTTTGTTGAATTTGAATGATGGGGAGATGTTTTTTCATTCCGTGTTTTGCTGTCTTGGGGTTAATAAAGTGGATGCGCTGAACGAGTTCCACTGGTCTGAAAGATTTCAACACTTCAAATGGAATTCTTCACTATTATAAGTGGGAAATATCTCTGGAACCAGTAGAATCTCTCATACAAGTGGACCTTTTTCAGTGCATGAATGTGTGTGGAGTAGGAAATGTGCTGCTATGAGTTTTTTGCTAATTTTGTAAATTGTTTTTTTGAAATGACAGCAATGGCATCTGGGACCCTGGATAGTTGTTCTTTTATTTATTTGGTTTAAGTAGAATAATAAATAATTATATCCATAAAACTCACTAATAGTTCTCTGCAACCAGGCAGCTCTCTGGGTCTAGCCTGTGAAGATACCTCATGCCTCCAAAGCTAAAGAGATGTATGAATTGCACCTTGTTCCATGACATTAATTCTCTTTTGAAGTAACTGCATAATTCTGACTTCAGCATTCTATTAACACCCAAGTAAGGATGGACTCATAGATTCTGTCCCATATGTTGATTGCCACATCAGACTTATGGCAATGGAGGTAAAGGACAGGCTAAGCAGAAAGATGAACATTAGAACTGGGTGAAAATTGGAATTTCCAGTATGTTAATATTTGTTTTCATGTCAATTGAGGATGAAAAGCTGAACTAACAAACATCTTTATAGAGCAAATGTTCTGAAAAAAATGACGAAACATTTTGTCTTGGCATTTTCAATTGAAATGAAACATTTCAATATTCCCAAATCAAAATGTTAAGTTTCAGTTTGTTTTCATAGATTCTAACACTAGATTGAGATCATCTAGCCTGACATCCGGTATAGCACAAGGCATTGAACTTCCCCAAACCTGAAACAGTCAGTTCAATATTAAACTGCTTTCTCTTTGGTAACACATTGCTTCTTGGGAGTTGTAGTTTGACTACCTGACGCTCCCATTCACCTCTATAAGCAGGAATCCCAGGCCAGACCACATTTCCCATTGTGCCGCATACAGCTTATCCGAGAAGATTCTGAATTGCATCATGAAAGATGTAGCCTGGCCAGGGAGCCTGGCCCATAGGACAGAATGAGACATAAGCTGCCTGAACTACAGACCCCATAAGACAACACAGCACCATTGGAATATGCAATATAATGTTGAATTGACTTGAGGCAAAATATTTCAGGTCAGTTCAACAAAGGAAATATTTCAATTAAGGTCAAATGGACCTGAAACAAAATATTTTTTTCAACTTCCTTTAAAAAAAAAAATCAAATTTCAGCAAAATTGAAACTTTCCGAAAGAAAATTGTGATTTTTACCGAAACTGCATTTTCCTTCAAAAAATCATTTTGATTTTTAACCCGCTCTAATGAACATACCTTTGACTGAATGTGGCTCTAAAGTTTGGGAAATACAAGAGAGTCTTACCTGCCCTTTGCCGAGATGTTTGTTTTTTTTCTTTTAATTAAAAAGTATCCTATGCAACCTCAGGTGAATGGGACGGATTCTCTGTTGTCCTGCAGCTTCTGTAGTCCTTTACACCAGTGCGATGTAAGTGTAGAATAGGTTTAAAAGAGTCCCATTCTAATTTGATAGATTTTTCTATCCATTTTACACAGGTGTAAATGACTATACAAATTGCAGGGCAACAGGGAATCAGGGTTAGGGTGTTTACTTAAGTCTTGGAAAATATGCAATATATAATTTTGGAACAAAAGTTTCTTTTTTACATTTCACATTGTCACTGAAAGAGTTCATAACAGAGTTAAAAAAAAGTATATAGTGGTTATATCTCAGAATAATTAATTCCTTTGAGATTCCTGGGAGTTCTTGTCATAATGCTAGAGACTTTATATTTTTGTCTCACTACAGCTGCATTAAATCCACAGATCCTTTGTATATATTACTAACAAAATACATAGATATAGATTCTGAGCTGCATCCAAGCTGGATGGGAGGCAAACTTAGCCATAGGCCAAATGTGTGGTCCTCAAATTCTGGGATCTACCAGGAATCAGTGTTTTCATGATGTAAGTAATCAAAGGGCTGCCCTGACTCGCACCTTTTTTACCCACAATCCCAACAAATCATTCTGGCAAACAGGAATAGCTATAGAACTAAGGCCTTGCTCCTTGCATACACCACACACAGATTCCTCTCCCACAGGGGAAATTCCCAGTTGGTTATACCAACTTTCTGGCTTTCAAAATTGACAGTAAAACCGGTTGAAATTTTTCAACTGAAATGCTTTTTCAGTTTTTTTAATGGAAAGAGGGTTTTTATTTTTATTTTTGTATGATGTTTAAATGAAAATGTTTGTGGAGAATAGTTTTTCATTTTTTGGTCACCCATTTCCCCTGTTTCTGTCCTCTCCCCCTTTTCTCCCACTGGAAAAGGGGGGAGGAAATAAGGGAGAGGAAAGGGGAAAAATAGATGTCTGAACATATTTTTTCTTTTTTTTAAACTTATTTTAAGAACAATCATGGGAAATGTGAAAATAAATGAAGGGGCAAGAATCTGGTACATTGTCTTTACTTTCTCTTAGGGCTTGATTCAAATCCCCTGAACTCAATGGCAATGTTTCCATTGACCTATGACAATTGAATTAAGCTTTAGCTGAGAGGCCTAATACTTGCAGAGTTTCACTATACTTGGACTCTGGTCTCCAGTCTTTTAATCTTATATTCGTTTATTTTCATTCTGCATCAGTGCCACTATGGGAAGTGATCCTGTAAGCATGCACAAGCCAAAGAGGGTGGATCTGGGTCAATATTTGCATGGCAGTCTTGGGTCTTCAGAGGAACACTTTGGCAGTTACATTAGTGATTGTAGTAAGATGAGGCCCTGAAACATAAACCCTTGTATCAGAGGCCCGGTATGAGACACGATAAATCCATCCCCGATAGATCGATCACTACCCACCAATCCGGCGGGTACCCTCTGATACTAGTACATTCCACACAGATAACAAGGAACATGGTGGCCCATCCCAAAGACAGGGTCAAAAGGATAATATGATGGATAGAGTTGTTTTGTTCGAACCAACAGGTAAGAGGCGGCACCCTAATACATAGAGGGGTTGTATTTCAATACGTCAAGACTGATGTGTAACTTGTTTGTACCTGTGTATAAGAATGCACCCCTGAGGAGGTCTCTTTGTCTGGCCTGGCCATCATTATCACACCTGTTGTGTAAAGCCTCCGCTCAATCCAGTAGAATGCAATTGTAAATTTGTAACTTTTCAGTCATTGCTAGTATGATCATTAAGTTCTGTAACCTTTTGCAAACTTTGTAACTTTTAGTCATTGTTAGCATAGCCTTTTACATATTGTAACTTTTGCAAGCTTTGTAACCTTTTCAGTTACCACTTGTATAACCTCCAAGCTTTGCAATATTCCATCACATGATCAGGGAGAGTGTGAACATGGGAGTGTGTGGGGGAGATAAGGGAGTGTGAACAAGGGAGTGTATGTGGGACTGGGTGGAGAGGAACTGCAGGGAGAAAAGAGCCCGGAGACAGGTGTGTCTGATGTAATCTGCCCTGAGAAAGCAATCACGGTGTGCTGTAAAGAAAAGAAGAACCTGGTATGCATGAAAGGAATGAGGTCTGGGAATGCTTCTCCATGACAGACACAGAAGGAAAACTCAGTGTACATGACAAGAGCCACCCAGTTCCAGCAAAAGGAAGAAGGCATGCACACAAGCCCCCTGCTTCTTGACCTGCTTGCCAGCCCGGATTCGTGACCGCAGGTGGACACACCAGATCTACTATGCTTCAGCTTCTCGGATTCCTCTGCTGTCTCCAGTAACTCTCCGCCTACATGAGTGTGCGGGTCAGGGCCGGCTCCAGGGTTTTGGCCGCCCCAAGCAGCAAAAAAAAAAAAAAGCCACAATCGCGATCGCGATCTGTGGCGGCAATTCGGCGGGAGGTCCTTCGCTCCGAGCGGGAGTGAGGGACCGTCCGCCGAATTGCCGCCTAACCGCTGGACGTGCCGCCCCCCTCCGGAGCGGCCACCCCAAGCACCTGCTTGCCAGGCTGGTGCCTGGAGCCGGCCCTGGTGTGGGTGCATGCGGGTATGAATGCAACGAATGTGTGCATGCACGAATAAGCTCCATCCCTTTTCTGTTTGATCCAATAGCGGCATTTAATAAAACCAATATAAGTGTATCCCTGGATTGGTTTCTAGGGAAACTGAGGTAACAACACCACTCTGCATCCTCAGGATTTTGGGGAGCATTAATAAGACTTTTTGTGGATGTGGTACAGCCCAAACTTAAGATTTATGTTATGATGTTATGTAAGCTTTTGTTCTGGAATATTTAGGTCTCCCAAGTCTCCTGCTGGGGGAAAAAAAAAGGTCTGTCTGTTCCTTTCATCCTTAGCAATCACTTCACATCAGTTTCACTGATATCACTTTACATTTATTTTCAAGTCTCTCTCCTCAAAGAACAGGGCTAGAAACTTACATTTTTTAATAAAAAAACATGAAAGCTGAGATTCTCCTTCATGGGGCACAAACTCTGGCTCTTTTAACAGGGCCTCACAGGAGCCTCCAACAGACCTCCCCTAGCTTGTCAGTGGCTGGATCACCTTGCACATATTGCTCCATCTGCAGCTTCCACCACCTGCCGCAACAGAAGCACACTGTTTTTGCTGCTAATGGGAATCTTCCACATATAATTCCCACAGTTCATACTTTAATTTCTTCCCAGTCGTACCTTCAGAAGTCTAGATGTCAGTGAGAACTCTTTCAGTGTACCCTCCTAGCTATCTTCAAAAAGCACAGCCCTCTCTCTAAAAAAATGGAAGCATGCTAATAGGTGAGGTGGAACCTTTAGACTTAGGCCTTTTTGTCTCAGGAGGTCCCTTTCCTTCCTGCTGGCATTAGTGATCAAAAGACCAGTGTCAGAGCATGAGAACCCCCTACTGTCATTCTTGGCACTGCAGTAGTGACATTTTATTGCTTTTCCTCTTCAGCTGCAATATTTTCTCATGCAGCACAAACTTGCCGCTGATTCAGTCGCTAATATCAGCATGACCTCAGATGAAACAAACATAAACCAAATGCTGACGGCAATTTCAGCCACAATCACAGTAGCCATCCCACAACAAAGAGAGCTCAGCTTCTGTTTTCTTCAGGGCAGCAATAATGAAGTTCACACAGGGGTTGCAAGTTGTAGGTGCATTAAGAGAAAATGTGATCCTAGATCATCTACTGTATCTTCCTTCTTCCAAATTTTTCAAATAGTTTCCTTGGGCCACATTTTCAAATGCAGGTGCCTAAATTGTACCCATAAAAATATGCATGCAACTGTAGAACCTTCATTTACATATGCAAATCAATAACTTGTGCATGCAAACAGGAACGAAGACATGCAATCATATAGATTTTTATGCAAATGGTTATTTCTGTGTCATCTCCTGTCCAATCAAAACAGAGTGCGGCTAGCAACGTCAAGAAGACCGGGATTTGGCCTTCTGCATACAACCATTTGCTGCATGTATTTTTAAATTTAGCTGGTGTTATTTAGGTACCTACATAAGGAAAGTGGGAGGTTGTTATTGTTTAATTCATTAATCTGCATACTTTCATAATAGCAGATATGCTTCCACTTACTGTTTCTTATCAGAAGTTTTGTTAAATTAAATTTTAGTTTTAAGCAATTTTCTCTTCTTAGGGAATGTTGTCTGTACTCCAGTGTTAAGTAGACTGAGCATGATTCACTGAATTAGCAGAATATGTGCAAGTGACGTCAATGAATGTTCATGTAGATCAAAATTTAAACAGGGAAAATTGTAGTCTGAGGACACATATTTAATTTATCTGGATATTACGTTTACACAGGAATAAGTTAACATGAATTTAGGTCCATCATTATTCAGGGGAAAGAACCACAATCAAAATGACCATTAGCTCCTTCTTTTAATATGCAGTATTTAAAGCAAAGGTCAAGATGTCTTACAATTCACATTTTATCTATGAATGTAATTAGGGGGATTTGTCCTATTTTATTTAATCAATGTGTCTCAGAACACTTTAAACTAAATAGCAAACAGGACACAAAAATATTAAAATCCCCTTTGGAAAGCTTTGTAACATAAGCAGGGTGTACATGAGCTCTCCCCTGACATCTACTGATCTACGGGGGGAAAAGAAGTAAGGAGCAGATCGTATTTGCATAGATGACCCTACTCTGCTTAGGTGTTCGGCAGATAGACATGCTTTGCCAAAGTTATCCGTTTTGGCTGATTTGGGGTTATAATTCACTTTAATATTGAATGCAGGGGTAAGAAAGTATTGTTACTGTATGAGTAAAGAGCAGCAGAACTGTGCTTAGCATGACCTGTTTGAGTGGGTCATCATAAACTGCACTCACTTGCTAAGCACCATGGGCAGGTGGTGGAGTCCCCTTCAGGGAGGCTAGCCCCGGCTCTGCCTCTCCCACCATGTCCGGAGCCCCGTGACCCCTTGCCCCCTCCCTCGGCCAGAGGAGCCCCGAGTGTAGAGTTGCCAGCTGTCTGGTTTTCAACTGAAACACCCAATCGAAAAGGGACCCTGGTGGCTCTGGTCAGCACCGCTGACAGAGCCATTAAAAGTCCGGTCAATGGTGCTGCGGGGCTAAAGCAGGGTAGTCCCTGCCTATCCTGTCTCCACACTGCGCCCTGGAAGCAGCCAACAGGTCCAGCTAGTAGGTGAGGGGGCCAGGGGACTCCGCGCACTGCCTCCGTCCCGAGCATCGGCTCTGTACTCCCATTGGCCGGGAACTGTGGAGGAAACTGGGGGAGGCTGCAGAGGGAGCTGCGGAGGCAGTGCCTGTGGGCGAGAGCAGCGTGCAGAGCCTCCTGGCCCCCCACCTAGGCACCAGACTTGCTGGCCACTTCCTGGGCGCAGCGCAGAGACAGGACAGGCAGTGACTCTTCAGTAGCCCCACTGCACCGCTGACCAGGAGCCACCCGAGGTAAGCCTGTGCCCCCACCCCCTGACCCAGCTCTGAGCTGCCCCCCCAAACCCAGAGCCCCCTCCTGCACCCCAAACTGCTCATCCCTAGCCCCACCCCAGAGTCTGCACCCCTAGCTGGAGCCCTCCCTCCCTCCTGCAGCCCCCTCCTGCAGTCCCCTCCCGCACTCTGAATCCCTCGGCACCACCCCCCAGGCTGGAGACCCCTCCTGAACCCCAAACCCCTCATCCCTGGCCCCACCCCAAAGCCTGCACCCCGAGCCTGAGCCCTCACCCCCTCCCACACCCTAACCCCCTGTCTCAACCCGCAGTTCCCTCCTGCACTCCAAATCCCTCCACCACCACCCCCAGTCTGAAGCCCCCTCTGACATCCCAAACCGCTCATTGCCGGCCCCACCCCAGAATCCCCATCTCCAGCCGAGGCTCTCACCCCCCTCCCACAGCCCAGCCCAGTGAAAGTGAGTGAGGGAGGGGGAGAGTGAGTGACCAAGAGAGGGGGAATGTAGGCACTTAGGAGAATCATAGAATATCAGGGTTGGAAGGGACCTCAGGAGGTCATCTAGTCCAACCCCCTGCTCAAAGCAGGACCAATTCCCAACTAAATCATCCCAGCCAGGGCTTTGTCAAGCTTGACCTTAAAAACCTCTAAGGAAGGAGATTCCACCACCTCCCTAGGTAACCCATTCCAGTGCTTCACCACCCTCCTAGTGAAAAAGTTTTTCCTAATATCCAACCTAAACCTCCCCCACTGCAACTTGAGACCATTACTCCTTGTTCTGTCATCTGGTACCACTGAGAACAGTCTAGATCCATCCTCTTTGGAACCCCCTTTCAGGTAGTTGAAAGCAGCTATCAAATCCCCCCTCATTAGGAGGTCAATGGGACTTAGAAGAATAAGTGCCTAAGTCATTTTGAAAGTGTGACTTAGCCTCCTAAAGACACTTGTGTCTATACTGAACAGTTAACCTGAGGGTCAGCACCCAAGTTAGCCTACCCCAGGTGCATGCATCCCTACAGCAAGGCCCTAGCTGGGTTACTATTGTCACAGTTACCGTACTAGACACACTGCTGTCCCTTCTTGGGATGTCTCTGAGTGTATCCCCCATAGGTTTTAGGCCTTGGGTCTTTACCTGTCCTGGAGCAGAATTCCACAATTCTATCACTCTGAAACTAGATGCTGGGTTACAGTCTCTAGGTAACAACTGTGACTAATTCAGTTGAGGTTGGATCTGCGGGGAGATGGGACCGTGGGAGCTAGTGTCCCTGAAGTGGAAATATTGTAGGGTTACCATATTCAAACATTTAAAAAAGAGGACACTCCACGGAGCCCCGGTCCCGCCCCCGGCCCTGCCCCAACTCCGCCCCTTCCCTGCCCCCGCCCCAACTCCACCCCTTCTCTGCCCCCATTCCAACCTCTTCCCCAAAGTCCCTGCCC